>NW_003805503.1:1616209-1617884 GCF_000255335.2 Galendromus occidentalis
AAACGACAACGACAAAAGCGGTCCTCACGGCTCTCTGCGAGGTTTTCTAGCGGTTTGGACTCCCGAAATAGTCAAATCGGATAACGGGCCGCAGCTGGCCTCGTATGAGTTCCGTGAAAGCTTGAAGAAACTGGGTATCGAAACCTCAACATCAAGTCCGTATCATGCTCAGGGAAATGCGCTAGCCGAACGAGCCGTCCAGGAGGCAAAGAAAATCCTCAGAAAATACGAGTACCGATCACAGGCTTACTTCATGGCACTACTCGAACTCCGAAACACACCAAGAAATGAAGAGCTCGGGTCTCCCAATCAACGTCTGATGGGGAGATCACACCGAACACTCCTACCGGTGCATCCAAAAAATCTCCGACCCAAAACGATCCCGCCAGAGACCGTGACCAAGCAGCTCAGGAAAGAACGCGAAGCACAAAAGAAATACTATGACCGCAACAGCAGAAACTACCCACCACTCCACGAGGGTCAGCCGGTCCGGGTGAAGGACCCGCATGAAAACCTATGGAAAAAAGGGACAGTAGTAACAGTCCTATCCCAACCAAGATCATATATAGTACGAGACGCGGAATCCAAAGCGACGTTCAGGAGAAACAGGGTGATGATCAACACAGACGGAGAAAACTCTGCGGAGCGAGTGGACGATTTCACTACACCACCAAGCTCGCCAACACAACAAGACGAAGAAACCCTGGTCAAAGCAGAGAATGCCCGGTGCCAAACCTCCTTGTCGGTTAACAGCAAAGCAGAGGAGACGAAAATCCAGGAATCGACGGAGGACAATGAGGAAGAAGAAAACCCAATCAGGAGAAGCAATAGGGCGAAAAGACCACTCAACGGTATCAACCGTAGCAACAATCTAAGCGTAAATTGTGACAGATAAACTTATAGACCCACGCATGTATATAATACTTGGAAGAGAAGATGTAATACCCGCCAATAATTTAAATAGCTGCGTCTGCTATGCAGCTACAACGTCAATAACAATAAAAGCCAGTCACAACTTGTGCACTCATCATGACGGCTACCAAGCTACACTAGTCCTGATTCTGCATGTAATACGGAATAACTACAGGCATAATGTTTTTCCCCTGGCTGAACTAGTCTGTAAGTATCCCTAGGCAAGACTTGGGTTATCACTAGAGCTGCGACATTCAGGCACTTAAAGAAGTACCGATTTTTTATTCGTCCTCACCATCGATTAAGTTACACATCGGTATGATGTGATATTTTGCGTTCTCCTGAGTCAGAGACAATCTACGATCCGACATCAACATCTTATACCTAGAGAAGGATCGCTCGACATCGACGCTCACCACAGGAGCATATCGGAACAAAGTCGTATCTGCTAAGGTGAACTGGGGCGGAACCGGCCCGTGATCTCGAACGACTGACAAAATTTCTCTGAAGACACCATAGCTCTCGTTGTTTTGCAGAACGCAGCGAAGCTTCGCCTTGATCGGACCGCTCTTTGGTCCGACTGCGGCGAAGACAGAAGTCTCGATCTCTTCCAGAATACCGAATGTTGTTCCAATGGGCTGCGCAGCACATTCCAGTTTTCCGATAGCCTCTGCAATTTTTCCGAAATGCGTCGCAATGTACACTAGCTGCGATTTGAGCTTCGGCTCCGATAGCAGGTTCTGGGATGTAGCAATGGAGAGCG
>NW_003805503.1:1617904-1623001 GCF_000255335.2 Galendromus occidentalis
GGCCACCGGAGCTCGTCCGTCGAGTCCCCAAGCATCTGCGCCGCCAGCTCCGGAAACAAGGGAGGTCAGCACCCAGACCGACGCCCATGAGATGGAAATCGAGATGTGCTATCTCCGACGCCGGGAGACCTACGAGAACTTCCTTCAGAAGCGTGAATTTCTCGACTGGATCGATCCGCTTGCGGTGCTTGCGGTGCACATGAACGTCGAACAGCTGCTTCCACTCTCTCTATTTCTTGAAGTCCCCACTGAATTTCGGGAGTCGATATTTTCTGTCGAGTGCCAACCCTTGGCTACTCGTTCCTGGAGCTCCGCAGCTGGACTGCTGAACCGCTGGACGACACGTTATCTCGTACGCGTCCTTGATCCGGAAGAACTCTTCCTCGTAGAAGAACACTCTTTCTATCGCGTCCTCGTACTGTTCGGGCGACAGCCTGCATGGGAGTAGCATAACTGCGAGATTCAACGCTTTGATTTCATCGTGCGTTGACTCAAGCACTCTCCATATTCTGGATTTAACACTGTCGGACGCCGTCTCATCCCGCAAGGCTTCCTCGAGCTCGAAGATTTTCTTTGTCAGGCGATCTCTGAGCGAGCGTCTGAACGCAACCTTCGCGTTTAGCTCATCGCGCTCGCCAGCCGTGCCCTTCTTCCCGACAATTTCCTTTGTGTCATCCAGCCTCTTCTCTGGCTCGCCTTCTGCCTTGCCCTCGTTACTGAGTTCCACCTTGTCCGGCATATTGCGCTCCGATCCCTTTCTTCACTGAATCGCCGCACTGAATGCCTTCCCCTGGATGGACACCACGTTTTCGCGAATTGCAAATTTGGAGTCTCAAACTCCCGCAACAACCACTTGATGGATCGGGATCCCTTCTGAGAATCTTGGCTACCCCTTTTCGTAGCGTATTTCTTCTGAGAAACGCTCTTCGGTCGTCCTCTGTAGTTTCGACGCTATCCGAAGTCGTTCTCGACCACCGAACGATTTGGAATCTTGTCTGAAACTGGTACTGCTCTCCGACGATCCTCAGTTTTTCGCTGCCACCATATGATGCACTCTCGTCTCGGGACAACAATCAACGAAAACTCGTATCTGATGATTCATAGTCTCGCTCGTCTCGGAGACGCTCTGAACGCTTGCTCGCCTGAAGCGCTCGCGGTGCAACTGATGGCGCATCGACTCGGCGTGCCCGAGCTTGCACATGCACTTTCAGCCCCCCCCCCGGACGGCCACTAGAGTAGCCTTATTCTTTGAACTCTGGCTGTGCGTCTCAGACTTAGACCTGGAGCGAGTTCTCTGAAAGCTTGGATGCGGGAAGGAGCTTTCCGAAACTTTTTCTTCACGTTGCCCATGAAAGAATCAACGTCAGGAAACGCTTTCCGTATCTCTTCACAGACACGGTGGATACCATGCGCGATGCATGTGATAAATACCATTTTCGGAACGAGGATCTTCAGGCCTTCGGCTGCTTTTTTCATATAGCTTGCCGCATCGCTCACGAAGAGAAGCACTCGATCGTGTTTCAAACCATCCGGCCACAAAATGTTCAGAGCATCACAGAAAGCCTGCGCGATGGTGGCGTGATTGGTGCTTTCTACAACTTCCGAGTTGAGGACATATGGGATCGAAGCTTTGGACCCGTCAAGTGAGCCGACCACTGTGTGTACCACGAACTGGCCCTTCGCGTCAGTCGTTTCATCCACCGAAACCCATATCTTCGAATCGCCGATCGAATCCTGTATCCTCCTGATTACTTCATCGTAGGTGGGCTTCAGATAGTATTTCCTTAACGTTGAGTGGTGAGGAACCGGCTGTTTCGTCCACTTCTGCAGGAATTTGCGAAACGACGAGCACTGCGTTTTGTAGAGAGCTATGTTGCTTTGAAGCATCATTCGACATAGGTCCATGCTGAATTCGTTGCTTTTCTCGGGGGCGACCGTGTATTTCGTGAGGAGTGATCCTTGCTGCGGCGTCGATCCAGTGCGACGCTTTTGACGCTCTTGGTGCAAGGAAGTCTTCATATGTTGCAGAACATAATATTTCTTATCCGAGTTCACAGCCTTGTCATACACTTTGCAGAAAGGCACTGCTCCATCGGTCGTCAGACAATCTGCTCCGAAAAGCGACACGTACGATTCCAGTTTGCTCAATTTGCTCTTGGCGTGCTTGGGCATCTTCAGTGTCGCATCTGACTGCTTCCGTACTGATCCCACCACAGAACTTTTGACTTCTATCAGGAATTTGAAACAGCTCCGTTCGGAAGCGTTGCTTCAAGCACAGGGAACTCGCACGAGGAATACAGCTGTCGGCACGCATCACCTCGACGTTGCGTGCTCGAGATCGTGGCAATATTCAAAATAAGAGACACGTGCGACTTTTCCAAGAAGTCGCCCGCGTGCACGCGGCATCGGCATACCCTGAGGAATGGCTCTAAGTGGGTATTTTGCCCGTAAACTCGCCAGAAAAGTCTGCTGAACTGTTTGAAAATGCCTAAAAAGGCATGAATGGCACGAAGAAGTCCAAATAGGCAGAAAGTCTGAAAATGGGCTGAAGAACTCGAATCTGGGTCAGTGGTTTCTGCTTTGGCCTGAATTCAGCGCAATGAGGTGGTGCGCCATGTACTGGAGAGATTTTTGCGAAATGATTGACTCATCCGATCGAATTTATCGTTGGATCATCTGATAGAGACCACAACAATACGAAGGTAACGCTCCAAGGAAACGCACAGGGTTCTGAGTGAGGTAGACCCCGCTCGGCCGAAGGCTTCTGGAGATTCTAGAAGAGCTAAACATGTCGCTGACAGCGACAGCCAGGCCGAAAGGTCAGAACCGCCAGAAGCTTCTGAAGATTTTTGAAAGGGCTAAACGGGGCGCTTTCAGCGACAGCAAGCCCGAGAGGCCAGAATTCGAATCTGGGTCTGTTGCTCTTGCGCGTGATGAGGTGTCGCGCCATGTGATTGAGACATACTCTCAAAATAAATTATAAATTACTTCCGATAAGAATAACCATAACTTGATCATCCAATCAAGAGGCAGAGACAACAAGACTACGGGGGTACCGGTTCAAGAAAACGTATAGGGTTTTGGACCCGAGCTCGTCGCGGAAAACTCGCTGCTCTCGTACGATCTCCACAAGTCAGTCGGCGTATGCCTCATCGCCGCCGACTGAGCTCACTGTTTTCCTCGGATAGGTTAGGAGGTTGCAGTGAAGCAGACTTCGCTGCACCGACTGGTGAGGCTGCGGTTGCGATCAATGGGACAACAGTTCATCATGCGTTTAGTATCCCATCTAAGCAACGTCAAAATTATTTTCATTGATGAGAAAAGTAGGGGAGACCGGGGCATGAGGGCACCAGAGTCGGGAATTAATTTTGCTCAGATACGGAAGTACCGAACTCTATTCTAGTTTGTCGAAGACCTCAGAAGCATATATCTGAGCCAGCTGTTGAATAGACACAAGCAGATACTTTTCTAGTTCAGAGACCTAGTTCCAGACTCGGGAAATTCCGGATGTAAATCTAGGACGTTCACTCTCTCAGCCTACTGGATCCTTGACACAGATACCGTGTTATATATTCGACGGATAAACGAGCAGATTCACTCTCTGCTCTGTTTTTTTTGAACGAGCAAGATCTATTCTTCCAATTTTGGTAAGCTCCCAATTGTGGTACAGTCACGCCGAAAATACAATTGCGTATTGAAGAAAGGAAAAAAAACAGGGTGATCATACCATATTTACTACCTTAGAAAGATCAAGAATAAATCCCTCTGGAAAGGCCAATTGCTCGATTCATCCATCTTTCAAAAAAAAATCAAAGATCATCTGTAGCATGTGACAATCTTCTCTCTCCGTAGCGTATCCAAATATGCTATTGATGGGCTAAAGTAGCTACCCAGAAAAATTCTGATGATCATGGGATGACTCACGGTGTCCAGACCGGACGCTGGAACAATGACGTCAGTATTCTGTGACTTAGTGTAAGTTCAGTAACCATCATAATTACTGTGGACGGGTTACTGACTTGCCCCGTTCCTTCCAGCACTATATGAGGCATAATATAGATCAGTACCTGTGGGGGAGCCTTTGGTATTCCACACCAAGCAGTGTTCATCTTTATGAGCCGTTGTCCCAGTTGTATCAAGCACAGCATCGATTCGAGCTCACCGCAGCCAGAGCTAGTAGGCTAGATAGCCGAGAAAACCTATCAACGTTATTGCGCACGAGTTCGCTCGGAGCAAGTTTCGATATTGTGCTGCATCGCAGTGAGTGTTAGTGCACAAACCTCAACTGCAAGATGCCATTGGCAACATCATCAACTCGGGATACCCGTAGGTCCCACGGCTACAGAGCGAACGTATCCGAAAGTGAGCTACTGCAAGATGATAATCCAACTTCGACCATCGGTGGATCCAGACCACGAGCGTTAAGCAACATCATCCCGGAAACCAGTGGTAAAAACTACATACCGTGGAAGACAGTTATGCCGGCTGTCATCGGAGCTGAACCGTACGCCTGGGTAAGCCGTACTCGGTACCCTGAATCCACCTGCCGAAGACAACAACAGAAGAAGTACGACGCCGGGAACAGAGCTGCGAAGTATATCTTGATGAACTCCATTCATTCGAATTTGGCAACCATACTATTTCTTGATGATCCGGAAGAAGTGGAAGCTCATGAAATTTGGAGGAGAATTCACCTCATCATCGGGTACGAAGAAATCACTTGCAATTTCACGATTCTCAAGATTCAAATTCACCCCCGGGCTATCCATTGAGGAAAACATTCTTGCATTCAAAAGAATCATGTATCAACTAAATCAAGCGGGAGTTGAAGTGACGGAGGACATCCAGTGTGACAAAATTCTGGAAGCTCTTCCAAGCAACTGGGACTTGTTCAGACGAGCGTGGAGTGCGAGGATGGATACGAAAGTGACAGCGGACGCATTGTTGGATCTCATCGAAGGTGAAGGCGAAAGGCTGGAACGGGATGAATCCAGAAATGTGACTGCCCTGATGTCCAGACTCAACATGTCCAACTCAAACAGGAATCAGCACTTGAGAAGGAGGCACGTTCTCGAGAAGAACGAACACCAGAAGATC
>NW_003805503.1:1623237-1629802 GCF_000255335.2 Galendromus occidentalis
GCCAATTGGGCGGAGCGACCGATTGGGCGAAATACCATACGGGCTCAGTTTCCTCGTCGTAGGATAACTTCTTCACTTACATATACCTACAACTTTGTCGTTGGTCGGACAAGATAGCGGAATTTAATTTCGAGGTTAAACATCGTGCGGGCGTGAAAATGGAACATGCGGACGCGCTCTCCGAGCTTCTAGAGAGCCATTCAGCGTAACAAATACGTGGAGGCAGACATTCGGATTCTAACCGTTGTCCGCGACGCTTCGAGCCGGAGCTTTAAAGAATACCTCAGGGGCATAGCCCGAAACTTCCTAATGGAATTCTGAAGGAGATTGTGAACTCGGCGATCAATCCATCGGCAAGTCGGAAGAACCCGAGACCTGTGGTGTAAGGCTCATAATCATTATTCAAGTTTACAAGTATCTGGGTCCGAGTGTAAGGTTCGTTCTCTCCTCCGTAAGAAGAATGTCCCTTATTCCAGGATATCACAGGTGCGTGGCGATATCAAGACTAGCCTTCTCGGGTCGGGTTCTCCCGTCCATCCCTCACAGCCTGGCTGGCTCTCCGCCCAAATGGTATTCGCCCAATAGGCAGTTCGCCCAATAGGTATTTCGCCCAACTGGAAATTTGGAAATCACGTCAAAGCCTCTAATCCATTTCCTGGGAATGCACGTCGAGATCTCTGACGATCGTTCTGAAATCAAAATTCACCAATCGAATTATATTTCTGAACCTTTGGAACGAGTCCAAGTGGAGAACAGCAAAGAAATTGCTACTCCCATCGATAATAATTCGAAATCGGCTTATGATGACGAAATTGATCTGAGTCTACCTTACCGAGAGATTATCGGAGCGTTGCTTTATCTGACAATAGCAACCAGGTACGACATCGCATATGCGGTAGGATTTCTGTCGAGGTTCCTCGACGGTACCATCTCAGAAGCCAGAATTACGAACGCCAGAATTGCGAAAGCCAAAATCTCGAAAGCCAGAATTGTGAAAGCCAGAATTGTGAAAGCCAGAATCCTCGAAAGCCAGAAATCGCGAAAGCCAGAATTTCGAAAGCCAGAATTGTGAAAGCCAGAATTGCGAAAGCCAGAATTGCGAAAGCCAGAATGGCGGGAGCCTGAATTGCCTGGGCTCGGAATTGAGAGAGCCAGACAGATGTTCGCCAGACGAGTGCCACGGCGGTTTCCTCTGATTTCTTATCTAGAACTTACCTTGAGTCGCACGGTTCGAAAAGACCACGTCAACATTTTTGAGCTCATCAACTTCTTGAAGAAACAAGAAGACAAGGGGGAAGCCGACAGACTCTTGCTCCGAGCTGGGCAACCCCCACCGAAGCTCTCCACGAAGTACAAAGTTTTGAACGATCGGTTGATCCGACTTACAGGAGAATTGGAGACGGGTGCGAAAACGCTTATAGAATACATTCACAGCGTCGGTTATAACTTAAACAACAACTGACGCGATCCCGACCTCCGGAAATGACGGTCCCCAGTAATTGTGGAGGATGGAGGACCATATCTAGATCCTAAGAATAATAATAAGCAGACGAATTACTTCGCTTTCTGCCCTCCCATATTTAACCGCTTTTTTCTTTCGCTTACGACATTCCCGGATTCGAGCCGAAAGATATTGGCCTCTGACCCAAACTCAGACATCTAAGTTTCCGGTAACGCCGACCAGGCTCATTGTCATTCTGGCTTTCTCAATTCCGAGCCCATGAAATTCAGGCTCCCGCCATTCTGGCTTTCTCAATTCCGAGCCCATGAAATTCAGGCTCCCGCCATTCTGGCTTTCGCAATTCTGGCTTTCACAATTCTGGCTTTCACGATTTCTGGCTTTCGAGAATTCTCGGACACCTGACTCGAATTCGAATCGCTGGATCAAGTTCATGATTGGATACTGAATCCTGTCATCATTCTCATTTCTCGTGTTCGGCATCATCTCACTGATCAGATGGATTAGGAAGAGGAGAGAAAGCTCCTATGCGAGTTTGCCGGAGCAACCCACGGGGGGGGGCAAGGCGGTCCGTACTTCGATACTACGGAGCCGATCTGATATGGCATGTTCTCTTGTACATATGAATTGAAACTCATATCCCAAAAATGAACGCAGCAAATTATTCAGAGAAATTTATTTTCGCGTGAAAATCGAATGATTCCGACAAAGCTTCGAGATCTCGGCTGCATCGGAAGCAGAAATTGAAATGTCGGACAATTCGGATTCCTTGGCCGTGAGATGAGTCGGAACGCGAGCGTGAGCTTCGAGGAAAACACAGTGCTGGTTTGGCATTGAAATACAAACCCGAAATCGAGAGAAGCGGCGACAGCGATATCGGCGGATATCGAGATCAACGAAATTCGGAGTCTTCGTACTAGACGAAACGTCTGGTCGAGGGATCGTTGACGGATCGCGAGTTGGAGAGATGGTAGCTCTCGTGGAAATTTGAGAAAAGTCGGATTCGGAAACATTCTCACTCGATAAATTGGTCGAATCGAATGGGTTCAGAGTCGTATCGATTGAGAAAGGAATTCCAGTCGTGAGAACGGAGATATCATTCGTGGAGCTCGTCGATGAACCGACCGTGGAGAAAGCGACTGTGGTGATTGGGGTCGTACTGGGAGTATGATAATACGCCATGGTGGAGCGAGTGGATTCAAACATTGGTGTGGTGGTTTTGTAAACTGGACTCGTAGCGGAACGAGGGCGGCCTTGCCGACGCCAACTAGGTGAAGAGGATGCGGTCACAGTGGATAAGGGGTGCCAATGATGAGTAGTGCTTAGAAACGGACTGCGTGTTGACGTTGAAACATCCGCAGCGGAGTGATGGGTACCCGACTCACGAGTGACGGATCTTCGAGCGTCTAGTAATGAATGGAGCGGAGCATGGCTAAGGTAATGGGATTGCACTGAAGGAATAATCGATGAGTCAAATGTCTGAGATTCCGCGGATTTTGAAGTTGCAGAAAACTGAGGAACATTCGTAGAAGTCGATGAATGAGTTGAGGTTGAATTTGAGATGGAATCGGTGGATTCACTGGCCACGATGAATCCGATTGCTGTCAAAGGAAACTCAACTAATGGGATGAAAATTAGGAACGATGAATCCGCGGAAAATTCGGACATATCGGAATAAACGGAGATCACGGTTGTTAGGAGCATCACTAAGAGCATAGAGAACGCTCTCGCGCACAGTGAAAACGATCGCGTGGCGCGGGATGAACGAGGTGAGGGAGAGTCATGACGACACTCCCTTGATAAAGATCGTCAAACTCGAGATCAATGGATTGATACGACATGATTGGATCTGGAGAGTTGAAACCTTCTGGTGGAACTGAACTGACCGACTGACATCGATTAATTATTCGGAGGTAATGGGAGTGGTATGGTGGAGAGAGTTTAGTGTCGAGCATGTCGTAAATACTCATTCAAAGAAAGAGAGTAGCATTTCAGGAGGAAAATCAAATTTTTTATTTACATGAGTACAGACTGTAACCCAGCCCCTCACAGCCCACGACGAAATTGTTCAACAGACTGTTGACAAGCGTGCAGGTCGCGAGTGGGGGGATGGGAGCTTGCCCGGTTAGGGCGAGACATCTCTCGCGGAGTCTGTCTATGCACAGCCAGGCGCCATTGATGCGCCGACACCTTGTGAGGGCCGTTGAGATCTGAATCGGCGTCTGGATCTGGCAGGGGGAAGCGACCGGTGCTTCACAGTCTGCATGAAGAAATAATGGAGATGAAAAAGGGGTATGAGAATTAACATACTCTGTGTTTGAGAGAGATTGGAATTTTGACCCACCGTTATACCACGTAACGCTGATATAGAGAAGCACCACAATCAGATTTGCCACCAGGAGGGCTTTCAGTAGCTTCCCGGGGATCGTCAGGAAATTGGTACTCAAGTTGAGAGCCACAGAAACGCCTCGATTGTTCAAGACGTTCGCCGTCATGGAAACTGTGCGGTCGGTAGGACAGTTTTTCTGGTCGGAGCCCATTTTTGATAGAAGATGGAATTTTGATTCTCGGAATGAATGAAGCTCCTTAAGTAAGCCTCAGAATTGAGAGAGAATGCCGAGGGAAGATGCGAAATTATCATTCAATCAGAGATATCGGAAGCTGTGACAAAAAGTCGCGAACATTTGGTCTGCGGCTGATACCGTATTTTTCCCAATAGAAGCCCCGGCCTGTATTTTTTCAAATGCCTCCTTGAGGGGGCTTCTATAAGAGAGAGGCCAGTAAAGGGGAGAGGCTATTATTATTTCGAAATCTGATTCCGGGGGGGCTTGCAATAGAGAGAGGCTTATAATAGAGAGAGGCTATTATTTCGTCGACTCCAAACGTCCAGAGAGATAGGGAGCGCCTCATGATTATTTGGGAGGCTCCTCATTCTCCAACGCCCGCTCGTGTTCAAGAGAGGGCTCTGGAACAACCTTCCTTCCCTACCAAAAAAAACACCCGATGCACGTCAATCTTTGGACCAGCACGTCATCAGAGGCATGCGCATTCTCAACCTGAACAGAGACTCCTCTCATAAAATAATTCGAGAGTGAGCCCCCGCGGTAGCATTCTCTAGAAAATCATGGTGGCACCGGGAGGATTCTAAGCACATACAGAGAACGGCACGGCGAGGAGACTCAGTGAAAACGCGACTTAGAGTGCAACTGCCAACTAATTTATACATCGACTCGACGTGTATTGTACTCTTATGGTAGTGTCTCAGAACAGTTCTGAGAGAGAAGCGCGCCATACGACGAAATTGGCGAGTAAAGCTTCCACAAATGTTTTTCCCCCTCCGGATCTCATATTCTCATGATCGATGCATTCGACCGCAACTATAGGATCGAAGCATCACTGTCGCTCTCATAGCTGTCCACCGGAACAAGCGGGTACATACAAGGCGATGTCTCCTCCTCATCAGAGAAAGTGTTTTCGGCGTTGCTGAGGAACATCAGCTCAGCCTTCCGACACAGGTCGTCCAGACCATCTGGGCACGCTGACTCGGGTCGGAATGCATGTATGAGGTTGTCTTCAGAGCCGTCTACGTAATTAGAGATCCCACAGGCTTTGAATGATTTGGAAATCAGCTCCTCGGACAAGGCTGACCACGAGTCGACAATCCATTGAAGATAGATCTCCATTAGCCGGTGCACGCATGTTACCTGCTGCGGTGACGTTTTTCTCCGTCAAGTAGCCAATCTTCGTGGAGTTCTTCGATGCGTTGCTTGAATGGCTTGTTCCAGGAAACGTCCGGCGCCTGCACATACTTCGTACAGCCCCCCGGAACGACGGCCGTATCAACGCGAAGCTTTCTTAGCTGCGCTTGGTTTCTTGGGAGAGATGAGCTCTGAATGCGTCCCAGACGAGCAGTCGATGCGAGAACGAAAACTGACCGAGCACTCGATTCAGGAAGTCGATGGTTATTTCCTGATTCATCCAGTTGGATCCGCACCAACTCAGAATCAGCTTATCCTTGAATTTCCGCTGGATCTCTTGCACTATCCGTTTTCGTGGTAGGAGTACGAATGGCAGACACTTTGTCCCATCAGCTCGAGCACACAGCATCACGGTTATTCTGAGTTTCTCGTGTCCAGTGGACTGAACCGCGACCTCTTTGGCGCCTCTGTTCGTCACGCAGGTCCTACCTGGTGGATCGATCCACACAGCCGTTTCGTCAGCCGCGAACATGTCACTTAACGCATAGTTCTTCTCCAGGCGTAGCTTTCTTATATAGAGGATGAAGTTCACCAGAGTTTCGGATAGTTCTGCTGGGGGCTTCTGGCATTGAGTGGTGACACGCCTGAGGCACAACCCATTTCGTTTCATGAATTTGGTGCACCAGCCGTCACTAGCCTGGAATTCACCTGCTTCCATCGTGCCTGCGCCTACCAGCTCGGTCGCTAGTCTCTTCGCTTCCTGTCTGATAAGTCTTCTGGAGACTCGCTGACGTTGCTCTCTGCAGTCATGGACCCACTGCAACACCGCATCATTCAGGGGACGGCTCTTTTCCTTCCGACCACCGCCGGATAGACGCGTCCGCTTAGAGTCCATCTCGCTTAGATCAGCCTCCATCTGACGCCACGTACGAATTTGCTTGGGATCGACGTCAAACTCCCTGGCTGCCGCATGATTCGAATTTCTTTCGGCGAACTGCACAGCCTCCAACTTCATGCGAACCGTGAAACGTCTTCTCAGCTTGCCAGAGGTAGATCGGTCTCCCGCCGGAGGTCTATTCTTCGTCATATTCTCCGCTTCAGAGACTCCCGGCGCGATGCATCTGACAATGAGTCTCGACTATATTGATGAAGCAGCTTGAGCTTTCGAACGAAAGACGAGCATTGCATATCTGTTTCCGGCATGTTGTCCTACGGAGGCTTCAATTGGAGACCGAATCTCCGAAAAATTCCGAGCGCGGCCCGGGGAGGCTTTTATTAGGACGGGGGCTTGTAATGGAGAGAGGCTTTTATTATTTCAAAACATGTTTCTGGGGGGCTTCTATTGGAGAGGGGCTTGTATTGGACAGAGGCGCTTATTGGGAAAAATACGGTATATCTATGTACATAT
>NW_003805504.1:0-62400 GCF_000255335.2 Galendromus occidentalis
CGATGCGGTGAATGCTGACGCTAATGTGAATGCGAACGATCTTGGGAAGCAAGTCATATTGCCTTCATCGTTCACGGGAAGTCCGCGCCACATGCATGAATACGCGATGGATGCCATGACCTATGTTCGCGCATACGGTCGTCCTGATCTGTTCATCACCTTCACGTGTAATCCCACGTGAGCTGATATTGAGGAGCTCCTTTTCCCTGGTCAGGCGGCATCCGATCGACACGATATCATCGCTCGCGTATTCAGACAAAAAATACGATCAATGATGAATTCCATCACTGGAGATCGAGTTTTCGGAGAAAGACGCTGCTGGATGTACTCCATAGAATGGCAAAAGAGAAGACTTCCGCACGCACATATCCTGATCTGGTTGGTGAACAAGATTACACCAGACCAAATCGATGGTATCATCTCCGCGGAAATGACTAATCCATATATTGATCCCGGACTCCACGAGATCGTCATGCAGAACATGTTTCATGGGCCTTGCGGCGATTTGAATCCGAGATGTGTATGCATGGTGAACGGCAAATGCTCGAAACGATATCCGAAACGCCTGATCCCGTCCACCATCACAGGAAACGATGGTTATCCTCAATATCGTAGGAGGTCTGTGGAAGATGGTGGCCGTACGTTCGCCGCACCCGGGTACACAAGTAACCATCTTGGATAACACTTGGATCGTTCCCTATTCACCTCTGCTCTCGAAAACGTTCAAAGCTCACATCAATGTTGAGTACTGCAACTCTGTCAAGTCCATCAAATACATCTGCAAGTATGTAAACAAGGGCAGTGACATGGCAGTTGTTGAAGTGACAAACACTTCAGCACCAGTGGATGAAGTTGAAAGATATTGCCTGGGACGTTACATAAATAGCAATGAAGCTATATGGCGTATTCTCTCATTTCCCATCCACGAACGAGAGCCCGCGGTTGTGCACTTGGCGGTTCACCTCGAGAATGGGCAACGCGTGTATTTCACGACGAGTAACGTGCGGGAAAGAGCAGCTGTACCACCTGCCTCTACATTGACTGCCTTTTTCGATTTGTGCAGAAATCAGGATGATGCCTTCCCGAGATCACTCCTCTATTCCGAGGTGCCAAAATACTACACATGGCAAGTTCAAGGCAAAAGTTCAAGGCTCGCGAACGGGGAACTCCTGTGAATATTGGAGGATACGGAACAAGAATTTCTTCGAATGCTTTGGGCCGGCTTTATACTATTCACCCAAGCAATCAAGAATGTTTCTATTTGAGGCTCCTTCTGGGCAATGTCCAAGGACCAACATCATTCGAGAACTTGAGGACTGTCGAGGGTGAAGTGTGCGCAACTTACAAAGAGGCTTGCGAAAAACTCACCTCCTAGAGGACGACGCGCACTGGAATACAGCGTTATCTGACGCATCGGATACGTGTTCGCCGCTTCAGACTCCGCTGTTCATGAGCTGATCAAGAAAGTCTTCCCAGATATCGAACGGAACTATACGAATCGTCAATGGCTGAGCGCACGTGCGATCTTGGCCGCGAAGAATTGCGATGTGAATGCTCTGAATTTGAACATTCTAACAAAATTCCGGGCGAAGCCAAGACGTACAGATCGATCGACACACTAATGGAGCAAGATGAAGTTGTGAACTATCCGACTGAATTTTTGAATTCACTCGATTTGCCCGGCATGCCTCCTCACATATTGACGTTGAAGCTTGGCGTTCCAATCATTTCGTTGCGGAATCTCCATCCGCCACGATTGTGCAACGGAACAAGGCTCGGTGTCAAAAACCTATGAACAACGTCATCGAGGCAACGATTCTCAACGGGAAATTCGAAGGGGAAGACGTCTTATTGCCGAGAATCCCCATGATTTCCACTGAAATCCCCTTCGAATTCAAACGTTTACAGTTCCCAATTCGTCCTGCTTTCGCTATGACGATAAACAAAGCTCAGGGACAATCGATGCATGTTTGTGGTGAAGAATTGGTGAATTCATGCTTCTCCCACGGTCAACTATATGTTGCCACGTCTAGAGTTGGAAAGCCCTCCGATTTATTCGTGTATGCTCCGGATGGGAAAACCAAAAACATCGTGTATCGAGAGGCGCTCCAATGAGTACTCGGGTGGCGAAATCATTGGCTCTGTGGGAGTATTACGTCTCCGATCTTCCATAGGCTGAAATGGTTTTTTTTTAGTGAGTGCAAGCCCCACACTACCTGGCTTAGACATAAAAAATCGCGCCAGGTGTGCGTTAGGCATTTTTTGTCCCCTCTTTACAATACGGAAAAACAAAAAAAAAATCGAACCAAGATCTTCTTTCTGTCTGAGAGGCAAAAAAGATGGCAGAAATCGAAAATTTGGAAAAAAGGGAAGACCGATCATGGATCGGCTGGGAAAGCAGGGAGACGGGGGAGCGGGGAAACAAGAAAACAGAGAAACGGGAAGGCGGGGAAACGGGGAAGCGGGAAAGCAGGGAGGCGGGAAAGCAGGGAGACGGGAAACGGGGGAAAACATGGAAACGGGAAAGCGGGAAAGCAGGAAGACGGGGAAGCGGCGGATCGGGAGAGCGGGGAAACGGGAAAGCAGGGGAACGGGAAAGCGGGGAATCTCCATCCACAGCGCCTGTGCAACGGAACAAGACTCGCCGTCAAGAACTTGATGAACAATGTGATTGAGGCAACGATTCTCAACGGGAAATTCGAGGGAGAAGATGTTTTATTGCCAGTGATTCAGATGATCCCTACCGATATCCCCTTCGAGTTCAAGCGTCTACAGTTCCCAGTTCGTCCCGCTTTCGCCATGACGATAAACAAAGCCCAGGGACAATCAATGCAGGTATGCGGTCTCGATCTCGAAAACCCGTATTTCTCTCACGGCCAGCTGTATGTTGCATCTAGAGTTGGGGAACCCGCTGATTTATTCGTGTATGCCGCCGACGGGAAAACAAAAAACATTGTTTACGGAGAAGCCCTTGAATAGAAATCGATAACCTCCTTGACAATCAAGGAATCACAGAGATTCATTACCAGACAAACAAATACAAGAGATCCGGAACATGTGTCGCGAAGCGCTCATAGCTATCGCTGCGCACGTTTCAGGCTGTTGTGTGGGATCTTCTTTCAGCAAATATCACATTCAGAGAGCCACGGCGACATTAGCGCGGCAAACTCGCCGAGTAGCTGTCTTAGAGGAACGACCGTTTCCGACCAAGCGTGGTGTCTCCTCTTTGAATGACTCTTCTTTGAATGAGAAGCCACTTCTCGAAGAACGTGTCATCTTTCGGTAGGATTGTTTCGAAGCGAGAGAGACATTCGGTTTCGTCGTAGCTGTTCGAAGCAACGATCTTTTTCGAGAAGAAAGAATCGCTTCAATCCGTCTCGATCACTCGCAGCGAGCAGTAAGAAATTTCACCACGTCCCAGTGTGTTCACGGATTCATAGTGTTCTCAGCGAAGAATCAAATTCAAAGTGAGTTCACCCATTGAGTTGAGTGAAGCATTTCTTCATGATTTCACCCAACATACTTTACGACGAGAGTTTTTCGGCCAAGCGGCCGGGCGGAGGGACTGCGAGACGCAGCGCGCCCATGAGTTCCGAAAAACGTACCGGTCGCTCGGCGAGCTGCGAACGAGACTCTTGAAATTCCTGAGACGGATTCATCAAGGAAGAGCCGAGCCGAGGTAAGAAGAGCTCTTCAATGAGATCGCATGCGTTTCGACGGTGCATCTCGAGCAGCGGTTTTGTTTGTTCAACCCGAATGAATTAAATTATTCTAACAACAAAAAAACTATTCTCCTCAATTCGTTTCGCTGCGGAATCTCACATGAGGTATTGATTCAAAGATGAAGACTATAAAGAAGAATATGGAACAAGAAGATTGATTTTTGCTTCAGGTCCCGCACTGGAAAGCCGATCACTGCGGGCGCTCTCGAAGAAGTAGGGAGCCTCTCCCAAATTCAACGTCCGTACCTCCGAGGACTACGGAGGTATATATTGGTTCCTGATGTCATCCGCGAACCTATCCAAAGCAGCGTGGAGCAATGCAGAAGTTAGAGCTCTTCTTTCTTATGAAAGGGGCGCAATGTAGAACTGACTTGAAGAATGTAGCTCTGACTTTTCTGCATGTGCCCAGACGACCTGTGAAATCGACAATAAATCGAACTTTTTTAGAAAAACCCAAAAGAGTTTTCCATATCGTAGAATTAGGCTCTCGGAATCGAAGGTGCTCCAAACCTCAACCGGACTCGGTGAGACCCAACCGTTGCTTTAGTATTGACCACGGGCTTCGAAATTCAGCCGAATCCAGAATGGGTCTAACTTGGGAAGCTCATTTGTTCTTGGGAGTCATTCTCGCCGCGAATTCGAATCGAATTTTGCAGTTTTCCGCAATTCCAAGGGAATTTCGGAGTTCTCCGCGTGTTCAGAGTTCTCTCACTGCGATACGCCGCGATTTCGGCAATATATTGGCGCGAAAAACTTACATCGTTAGAAATGACCATTGAAAGATACACCGATAGCAAGCGAACTCATGAGCGCTCTCATAGCAAGCGCACCCAGAGCTAGCGCACTCGGAGCCAGCGCACTCGGAGCTAGCGCATGTGTAGTGAGCCTAGTAAGGATATAATCCCTCAGCGCTCCAGTCCGCGATCCTTCAGGAGGCTTAGATGATCTCGAATTCCGAAATCAGAACACATGCACCGGCGATCCAAGCCGCATGATCAGGGGAGTCCCCTAAGCAGGCGAGACTTCTTCGTGGGTCGCACCGTGAAGATGGCTGGACTCCACGCCCAGGTCAGCGAGGACGTCTTGTGAGAGTGCATTAGGGTCTAAAATGTTCCACGAATGCCCAAGAGCCGTTCGATGAGCGAGTTTGAATGTAGAAGGTAGGGAATTCATTTACTTGGCATCGAGGAGGTTCGTCATCCTTCTCAGCAGAAGATCTTTTTGCGTCTTTATCTTCAAGGTGGGGAGAGCCGAAATTGAGCGAACTGAGGATTCCTTTCCGGGCTTGCTTGAATGAGAGACATTTGGGCCGTTCCAGTGTCAGAGATTCCCCTGTCTTGCCCTCCGACGACGACGCTTCGTAGTTCATGGACCTTATTCCTGGAAGGCTTATCAGGAAGGCTCACGGCCCGGCTGGACCTCCCGCGCTAGATTTTCCACGAAGGGAGAGCAAAATAAGGGCCGTTGATAACATCCGGTATCGAAATTCCCCTATTTAGTTATGTCTCGCTTGGAGATTGCTCTGGTGCTGCTCCCTGACATGAAGCAGCTTCTGGATGAGTTCCTGCATTTGACAAAGCCACGCTCATTGAGTCCATCGGGCCTTGTCGATTGCTCTTTGGGAATTATCGGCGGATTTTGAGGGCGCTCGAGTCTCAAGAAGGATGCGTCCCATCGACTCCGTGTCCGTGCATCCGAGTCTTTTCCAAGGAAACCTATACAGACAGAGACTCGACGGGGTCCGAGAATTCCCTTTAACGTCTGTGATGAAGAGACGGATGCTTATACGGGCGCTGAAACCTCAAAACTCTCTCGGAATTCCGAATCGAACCATCAAGTCAGAAGGTGAACACTCCTCGAAATTCCTCCTTGGGGTGAGGGATCGCGGTGAGAGAGAGAGCTATTTGAAGTCGAGCAGACCTGCCCCCTCACCCCGAGATGCTTTCTTAGTGGAGGAGGTCAGAATACTTGGCAAAACAATTGATAAAGCGAATCCAATGGGAAGGAGGCATTGACCGAGCCTTTCTTGGCATTCGACTGCCGGGATCCGGAACAATACTGATAACGTCAGGACGCGGAGTCTGACACACGACTTGCTCAAGATAATTCATTGATGAGATGTAACTAGCGCGAGGCCAGAACAATGGGGGAGTTCTTCTCGGAGAGGGTGAGATATCTTGAGAGATCCCCTCTTACATGGTATTTAAAGGAGTAAAAATCTCTAGACTCTTTCGGATGTCTTCGACTTGAATTGCAACCAAGCATTCGCAGAATGGACTACCATTCTACAGAGCCGCCAGCATTCGTCCGGAAACTCGCTGAAGACTTTTCAAAAGAGTTGATCGCTTCTCGACCTCCGCCGTTCTTCTCTGAGCTCCGGCTGTCGGTCGACGAGGCCGGTTTTGATTACGAGGCCCCTTTCGCGACGTCGGCATGCGAGCAGGCTCGAATCGTACCCAATGGGCGCGTTCGTACGCGCCCCGCAGAGGAGGATCGAGGAGCGGAGGACGATTCGAACACACAGGGTGATTTGGCGAAAAGGATAGATTATGGGGTTCAGGACGAACGTGAGGTCCACGCCGACTGTTTGGTTCAGGTCGACCGTGACGTTGAGAACAATTGTGAAGTACGGGACAGTTGTGAGCTTCAGAACGATTGTGAGGTTGAGGACGTTAGTGAGGTTCAGGACAGTAGTGAGATTCTGGACCTTTGTGAGGTTCAGGTCGATTGTGTGGTTCAGGACGATTGTGTGGTTCAGGACGATGATGTGTTTCAGGAAGATTGTGTGTTTCAGGAAGATTGTGTGGTTCAGGAAGATTGTGTGGTTCAGGACGATTGTGTGGTTCAGGACGATTGTGTGGTTCAGGACGATTGTGTGGTTCAGGACGATTGTGTGGTTCAGGACGATTGTGTGGTTCGGGACGATTGTGTGGTTCGGGACGATTGTGTGGTTCAGGACGATTGTGTGGTTCAGGACGATTGTGAGGTTCGGGTCGATTGTGAGGTTCAGACCGATTGTGTGTTACGGGACACTTTGGATGCACAGGACAAACCAGTGGAAGAAGTTGACCTGGCGATTCAGGACGATCGGAAGGGCGAGTCGGTGGTTCAGGACAAGCCCGAGGTACAGTTCTATCGGGACGAACACGACGAACGGGAGATGCAAGACCAGCCGGAGGTACATGACGAGCTAGGAGTGAAGCCCGAGCCGGGGCTGCTAGACCAATCGGAGGTACAGGACGAGCTCATCAGGCAGTGCGACCCATACGGCGTCGCGAAATATTTCGAAATACTGGATCAAAAGCCCACGTCCAATGCGGGGCGGAAGCGGAAAATGAATGAGCCCGAATCGGAACAAGCCAAGATTGCTCGCATCAATCGAGAGAAGAAAAAAGAGTTCCTCGAAAAGCTGGAAAACGGTTTGCGGGTGCTCGCCTCATTGTATTGCAGTCTCGTCGATGTTTGCGGAGCGGAAATGATGAGGATCGAGGCGCTCGAATGTGAGTTGGCGGCCGCCAGAAGCGCTATCCTACGAGAACCGCTGATTTCGTTTTCCGGAAGCGTTTTCTGTGACGAATCGGAAGATTTCATAATATCTGACGGAGATTCACGTGAATAAAAGAATATCTGAACTTGATTTTCTGTGCCGAGATCGACGGAAGATCCATCTTGCGTGCACCAAGAAAGGCGGCGCTTCGAGAAATCGAATTGACTTCAAGGAGACGTATTCTGGGCTCTTCAATGTCCAGCACATCAGAGATCGGGACCGAGCCAGGCGTGCGCCATCTTCTTCTTCATGTGGAAATCGCATGTTCGTCCGTTTGTTAGCTATTCATTAGGATGCCTCAGAGCATAGATCCTTGGAGAATGTTATAACTTACAACGATATTACTGCGGGGGTTCACCCAAACCAAAATTTCAGAAGGGAAGCGAGTTTGAAGCGAGCATTTGGCCACTAACACCTATCTTCGTTTCCAGAATAGTTGATCATTGATCTTCAATATGTTATGATGATTACACAATACAATGCCCCCAAACTTCAATGATTCGGTCGAAGGACCCTTCTGCCGCTGAGCGAGAGGCGTCTCTCGCGCCGGAGAGGTGACTTCCCTTTTGACCGAAAACAATTCGACCAGAGGCGATTGACCGAATCCGATCGGCCGAACCCGATTGACTGAGTCCGAGAGGCCGAAGCCGGACAACCGGCTTCGGTAGGCTTCACCCATCGCGCTGGAAGTTCGGCGCGTACGGATTCTCAAATTCATGTGGGAGCTGTCTTGACCTAGCCTCTCCTCCGGGAGACCCTGTGTCCGTCATCCAATCGGACTCTGATATTGCACGTCCCACATCTTCGTGACTTCGGGTCACGGGCGGGCACGCGCAAACAGTATCCGAAGGCACATACACACCAAAAATTACGAACGAAGACATCGAGGAAGGAAAACTCTTTTTCCTGACGGCAATCGAACGCTTTCTACTCCTGAAGTTATCATGGAAGTTCAACTAGATAGTACCGTCGACGCGAGGGTGAAAATTGTATAGCATCAATAACTACCTATATTCCGTCGAAAAAAAGAGCGTCGATTCCTTGTATTGTCGATGCATCCGGAAAAAGGAGCACGGTTGCTCGGGGAAGGCGATAGTATACAAGCTGGGCAGTTCGGAACAGTGAATTCTCTGAGCCATACCGCCGGTATCACTGGTGTAGAGTCTCTGTTTTCTATCGTTGACGTTTGTGCTCACTATCTTCCGAAGGGACCCGAACCAATAGTCCGACGAACTCCCGGTTTCCATTGCCATGAGCCGGAGACCGGTGAGATCATCGAGAAGACCGCGATCGAGGACATGAAGCAGCGCGTGATCGCTGAAGCGCTGAAAAGCGGAAAGCAGGTGTAGATGGAGGGGACGACTTCTGCGGCATCTATTCTGACGGAATCCCACCCTGAAGAGGAGGTCGGTGCCTCGTTGCCTTCATTCTCGAGCGTGTCGACCTCGCTTTACCGTGCACGGGAGGAAGAGCGTGCGTCCGCCGCTGCCAGCGTCTGAAGTAGAAATAACTCTAAGAGAATCGTGGACAAAAACGGTCGACGGACAAGATTTTCTCGTCATCAATGATGGGGGGAAAATCGAATTCTCGGCTCCACTACGGTCTAGCTCGTGATCGAGCTCTGTTCGGCGCCGACAGTTTTCATGGACGGCACCTCCCGTGTCGTTCCCAAGCTATTTCTCCCGCTCTATATGCTGCGGAGAAACGATCCCCATGGCTTATTTTCTCTTACCCGACAAACGACGGGAAACATATAACCGAATGTTCGCCTTGCTCGTGGGCTACTCTCAATCAATCGGCGTGACTTTCGATCCGCAGCGCTTCCAACTGGACTTCGAAGTGTCCATGCTGAAATCGATCGGAGAGACCTTCCCCATGGCAGAAGTTAAAGGTTGCGCATTTTACTCCGCTCAATGCCTATGGCGCAAAGTGCAAGACTTGGGAATTCGACAGTATTACGCTGAACCCATTGTGAAAAAGTTCTTCAGATGCGTCGGTGCCCTCGCTCAGGTTCCTCTGTCGCAGATCGACAATGCATGGCTGGAAATTGAGGCAGTGTCGCCCTCCACGGACCATCCAGCTCACTCGGCTATTAGAGGTTCGAAACCTACTTCATCAGCACTTGGCTCGAGAACGGAGCAGTATTTCCGCGTAGACTTTGGAACCATTGCCGCGATTTCGGAGCCCGCACGACAAACCACCTCGGGGGATGGCACCACGCTCTAAATCGAGGCCTCGGTCGTTCGCACGTGAACATTTTCGAAATGATCAGTCAGCTTCAGAAGCTTGAGAAAAGTTTCAAGACACAGACGCTGCTCCTCAGCACGGGTCGGAAGCCTTAGGCGCCGAAAACAAACACGTCTGTGTCAATCAAATGTTCATGAATCTGGGAGATCAGTCCGAATCGAACCAGATATCCCTCATCGAATACGTACAAAACGTTGGTTTCAATCTCAAAAGTTAGTATAGCTGCCGTGAGAAGCTCGTAAATGATAGGTGTGAAGTCCGATACTTACAAGTTCCCGTCAACTTCTCTCTATCGTGGTGTAACTTAAGAAGCTCGCCTCTATCCTCGAGAACGACTGGAATCTAGGCATAATCTCTGGGTTCTATATGAATAAACTAGGAATATGAGCGAGTCAGTTCCGCGCTCTGTTTCAGGTGAGGGAGGAGCCTGGTTCGGTCAATCGAATTCGGTCAATTGGATTCGGTCAATCGGTTTCGGTCGATCGGATTCGGTCAAATGGTTTTCGGTCAAAAGGACGGTGAGCGCCGGAGACCACTGAGCACAGAGTGTCGCGAATTGAATCTAAAGAGAGTAAGGTTGCTCGAGCCCGTGCGAATGAATCATATGATCATCGAGAATCGGGGCTGGGAAATGATCGTTTTTCTGCCGCAAACGCTCGGCACAGCGAGGACGATGGTAAAAGAGATGCGAGATTGTCCCGCAATAGAGAACGCCATTCCCGATGTCAACGAACTGAATGTTTTGAATCGGAATGAAGTGCTTTCCATTACGACTCAAGTTGCGATCGATAGCCTCGATCCCGAAGTGAGGATCGGCGGAAAAAATGGGACATGTCAGCATCGCTGCGCGTTCAAATTCAATGATATGAGTCTTTCACAAATCCCTCGGTCCGGGAACATTCCGAGAAAAGAGGTTCTGAATGCCACCGAGGGTACAATAATTATCGACAAAGAGTCGCAGGTCGAGGACATGAATCGTCTACAAAAAGGGTGATCGAAGGACGGACAATATGAGGACGAAGAACTAGAGCTCCCGGAGAAAAGCACAGTGAATGAATGTTGAGAATGAAATGATCGTCCATCATTCCTTATATTCCAAGGTGAACTCTCTCTCTTCAATTAATTCACCGCAGACAGGGGGGTTCGTAAGATTTTTCATATTCTATGTGTCACTTTTTGAATGATAGATGTGAAAAGCGGTAGAAACATCGATTCGAATAATATTTTTATCTGATCCATATGGCCTCATGCCTGTTCCGAGAGAACACATTTGCGGTTCGCAGCGATGCGCGACCGAGTACGCTAGTGCCTAATAAAGTCGACGGCTCTCTGCGGTCAATGACTGAACCCGACTAGAGTCTGGAATCAGTGGGGACCGACCTATGATGATGATTGAACTTCGACATTTAGTGCACCTTCTGATTTGCGCCTACAGCCTCGCCGGCCAAATGATGAGACGAGCCTCCAAGGAATGAATAACACCCATATGAACGGGACGGTACGCCGGTTGGCGAGAGGGGAATCGATCGCAATCAGATCTCGACTCATGAAGACCCCGAGTGGATAGGCACGAGCACGAGTTGATGGGAGGAACTTCAACAAAGACCTACGAGTGGGCATCGGGAAATCACGGTCAAGTCGAGGTTTGACCATAGTCTGATATACTGAGTGGGCAGTGAGCATAATAAACTTCATCATATTGTGCTCTTATGCACGTGCCACGGGGATATACCGTGGTCGTTCTGGGTCAAGAGCTATATAGATATAGCAAACGCTGTTTCGATCGAATTCTGAGTGACACAAAGCTGCCGCAGTGTATCGATGCCGAGTCTCGTGGTTGGTCCCTTTCCATCCGACGGGCTTCATGGCCGGCGGGTTGAAGAAGCCGGGGTCGATCTGAGTCAACTTTTCTCTCTGGAGGCCGACGTATTCCCGAGATGCTGGGGTGTCGGGCAGGTCGAATTGTAGCTTGAGGTCTCCGATGTAGTTGGGCGTATCGACTAGAAGTAGGACGAGACGGTTCCTCGCCGAGCGGTGCCAACAGAGGACTCTCTTTAGAAACGAAGTTTTCTACGCGGTATTCCACGCGGAAAAGACAGTCGATCAGTCTGGAGATCAAGTTAGACATAGTGAGGCGTCATTACGCAGGCGAAAGAGCTCGATCAATCACTCCGTCGCTTAGAATGCCTCGTAGCACGGTTTCCTCAATGATCCGAGATCATCAGCGGATAAGGGAGCTCGTGAAGGAAGATGTCTCCGTTGTGGATGAAGGCATAATCAGCGAAAAACGTCACCGCCTGTTCGATGAAATGGAAGAGCTGTGTGAATGAAGACAGCTTTCGAGAATCGAGTCCCGTTGACAACGGAGCCCATACAGGCGGAAGCACGCTGCTTGTTCGTGGTTCTGAAGCAGGACTACGAAGAGTAAGGCGATTTCTAATTCGAAGCAAGCAACGGATGGTTTATGAGATTCAAACACCGTCGCGGCTTAGAATTCAAGGTGAGATCGCTTCAGCCGACCGCAGAGCAGCTCAGTGTGCTACCGGCCCTGAAGGAACTCATCGAGAGCGAGGGATTCCTTCCCAAACAGACCTTCATGCCTGGCTCCAAGAGCGTCAAGGATCGATTGACTTTCTTGTTTTTTGGAGTGGATTGTCAGGGCGACTTCGAGCTGGAGCCTACTGGTCTACAAGTCACAGTACCCGAGAGAACTTCGGTTCATTCCGATAGAGGACCTTCCGGTCGTGTGGGCTCCAAACACAAAAGCTCAGGTCGCAGGTGCAATGTTCGAGAGAGTGCACACTTCGTCCCAGCTAACAGGACTCATTGCTCGAGGCGGGCAATTCCCTTCTTCCCCTCCTGGACAACGCACCCGGGCATCCGAAAAATCTCGGGGATATCCATCAGAGATCTCTGGAAGGATTTCAAAGTCTCCGAAGCCGTTGGGAGAAACATTGGTCACCGCAAGCAAAGATCTGGATGAGGAAGTCTTCGATCATTTACTCGAGTCCGATGTGGAGCTGCCTTAAACTTGCGAATGGATGAGTCGTGACCCCGTCGACAATGTCCACGGAGAGAGTGCAGTGGAAGAAGGACATGAGGGGGAGGAGTTCAGCACAAAGAAATACCTGAATGAACAAGCTCTGACGAAGCTTCAAGAAATAGATCCTGATCCCGAAAGCTACTGAAACCTTCCGATCGTGCCGGCGGCTCTCCTGGAGCGTAGGAGGATGGTGCAGTCGAGGTGATACCTGTGAAGAAGGTCTCCGAAGCTTGCCGTCACTGCTGAGGATCGGAAACAACGGCGGACAGAGGCCACCGGAGTCTGACTTTCCGACGAGCTCGCTCTGATCTCCGACCATCAGCCCCAGCAATCATCGGATACTATGCAGACATTCGTGCTTTCAGGTGAGAACGAAATTATAGGCCGCTAATGCTGGACATATTGATGTTTCGCCTAAAGAATAGCAGCTTCATCTAGATCCCTCCCTGCCTATCGGGAGTTCTGTCAGCGCTCCGAGAACTCTCCTCCCCCCCTCCAGGCCTCAACTTAGAGTTCATTGTGGCTTGTCGCTAACGATGTCGGTCCCTTCCTGGAATTAATGGAACATTGAGTCGACTCCGTACGATACGTGCGATTTCGTTCACGAAGCGCGAGGTTATTCCTAGCTGAATGATTCCCCTGATGATTGCTCGATCTGAGGGACTCATCATAGATAGGCGATGATCGGTAGACGACTAGGGCGTGATGTCGAGGGGATATTTCCCGCAATAGCCATCGAAATCACGGCAGAGCCCCCTCAAAACTTCCCGATGCGCATAGGCCGTTTCGAGTTTATAACTGAGGCTCGATCGTCGCGGACCGCGACATCTCGGCCGTGGGGACAACTCGGCCGCTACGACTTCTCGGCGACTACGACAACTCGGCCACGAAGGTGGCTTTTCGATATATCGGTTCGCGATGGATTGGATAAAAATTTGTGATGGGATGAGCTCTTGGCTCGGTTCCTTTCGAGCACAGCAGAACGAAATGCAGACGTCGAACTGAAGGCCAAAATGATCTCCGCACTCGCAGTCGTTCCCCCGGAAAGGCTCGAGGACGCTCTCAGAGAGCTCCGAAACGAATTGCCAGATGAGTTGCAACCAGTCCTGGACTACTTCGAAGACACGCACATTGGTCGTCTTCGAGTTCACAACGACGGTTCGCTGGCACGACGGGACCCTTTGTTTCGAGTCTCTATGTGGACGGTTTCTGAGCGCACACTGCGAGGGGACAGTCGCACCAACAATTACGCGGAGGCAGCTCATAGAAGTCTCCAACGCCGATTCCGCGTCGAACATCCTGGCATATTGAACTTCTTCGACGGGATCCGTAGCGTACAGCATAGCAAAGATGCCGACTTGGAACGATACACAGCTGGGCATACCTCGGAGGGCAAGAAGAATAAGTACGTCGAGAACGACCAAAAGATTCTGCGCATCCTCGGAAATAGGGACACGAATACCTTAACAGAGACCATGAGAGGCGTTACCCACACATACAAAATGAATCCTTGAGAGATGAATCCTCGGAACTTCGTTGTGAAAGTGACCGCTCTACCTTCAACAGATAATTGACAGCTTCTTATGAAGTCATGAGAGGCACTGATTCAAAGCAAATCGAGTCGAGTCTTCCTTCGAAGTTCGTCCCCCAGTCTACGCCAAACCAGCTGAACCTCCATCGTGGCCGAGTTGTCGTAGTGGCCGAGTTGTCCCCGCGGCCGAGTCGTCGTGGACCGCGATTGTCGACCTCATGCTCCGCTGATTGACATTTGTTTGAATTTCCTTGGTGGGTGCTCACTCAGTGATACCTAAGACTATACTGGGGCCAACATTCCCGCGAGCACAGCGAAATTTCCTCTCCACATTCAGGAAAATAGTCAAGCGTGTGCTCCATATGGGTTATCGTTTATTCACTGATTCTAAACATCTGAATTCCTGCGAGCTAATAGTTTGATTTCATTGCACAAAAACTGCAAATCGAGGGCGCGGTCTCTCGGAGAGACGGATATTTCTCGAGCAGGCGGACGTATCGGGCGTGGAGTTTCTTGAAGGTTTTTCGGAAGTGCCTCAACCTCGCCCGATCGAGGCGAACGGCCTCGGCCCGTGCGTATTCCAGCTTTTCCGTTCTCCGCTGCCTTCTTGCCCGCACTCTGGACTTCTCGTGCAATACGCAGGCGTATCTTCGCGTGTCCGGCGCTTCCTCCGGGAAAATGGGCTCGTCCCGTAGCGCAGCCTGCGGCTCGTGATGATCGAGCTGCTCTAATCCATCGATTCGAGGAGCTGTGCGGTCCTCGGCGGGGAACGGGACGCACTTCGCTGCTGGGAAGCTATCATCAAAGACTTCTCCGCCGTCCGGCAGCAGACTTCCAGGCGACAAGGGCAGAGGTCGGCGGCTATCAAGTCGTCAGAGAAGGCTTGAGCCTCCTCGAGGACAAAGGCTGGGGCATCTGAGGTGGCGTAGTCCATACTGCAATTATTGGATACTGCGAACGATGTCCGTAAGTCTCCCAGTCACGAATGTTTTTGGTCTGTGATTACTCCGGTTATATGCGAAGTTGAATGCCACTCGGACTGTGAACTCTCGCCTTGAAAAGCTCTCTCAGTGTCTGAGTGCTAACTGAGCAGCCGGCGCGGATTCCGAAGAACTAATTAAGAGTTGCTCTCACCTCACTGCTGAAACTTCTCTCCGGTAATCGCGCGAGGTGCTTGGGTTCTGACTCACCGAGTGGGATTCCGGAATTCGTCGATCGGCTCGTAAAACCATTTTGACACCTTCCGATTGAGCTTCTTAGACTCGTGCCCGACCCCGATCTTCGCGAGGGGTGCTGCTAGATTTTGTGCTAGGGTTGGTCTCTTCTCGGATGCCTTGACGATAAGGGCAATAAATTCGAAATTTTCTACTCCTCTGCCCGCACATTTCGGGGAGCGAACGAACATTTCTTCGGCGGCCCAGAGTTCGCGAAATCAAATTATCGATTAACATGATATGGATCGTTCCCCAGATGCTCCTTCTGCTGCTGCCTCTGTTGAGGCAAGGTGGCCTTCGCCGATTTGAACATCTTGTGCGGAGTATCGCGACCAGAGGATCCGACAGCGGATCGGAGACCGTGAGGATACTTGAGATTGTTCTTGGGCTGGATCACCGGAAGCGGCGGTTTTTTTCCCCATACGCGCCTCTTGCACTCTCTCCGTCGTCGGACCGATAGGCAGACAGGGTTATTCAATGACTCCTTCTTTGTGGGTCAATTCTTGATGCGCACTCGGTGTGGGAGCAAACCATCGACTCAGATGTAGTGAGAGCCGCTCAATGTCGAAACGTAGATGATGAATTTCTGCTAGTCGTTGGTCGTTGCCAAATATTGAGGGAGAAGTCTGCGGGATGATTCGGGATCAGACTACCTAGAGGTATCGCTGTTCCCGGATCCGGATCTCGCTTGATCTACACGCCATGCTACGATGAGACCAAGCTCTTCCGTGAATTTTCTACGGGCATCGGTTTCCCTCGGTTTCTCCGGTTCCTGTTCCGCGCGGGCGGTCGGGCCTGTTTCACTTTGTGGAATTGCTCGATGGCACCGGCGATCCTGTCGGCCAGGTAGGCTTGAGAGCGTTCTCTCGGTGCGCTCGGGGCCCGGGGGGAAGACGCCTGAAGCCTCAGTGGCCGGGATTCTGACCGAGAGCCTGAGCGGGGGGCCGGACCAATTGGGGTGTTGAGCCGCGACGACCCAGAGGCGGTGGGCTCGAAGGCATAGAAGGGACCTCTCTCGCCGTCCACGTCCTTTGAACGGGTGTCTTGAGGCTCGACGTTGCTGGCCGGGCACTCCGTGTGCCGAGGGAGGGATCGTGGGCGGTCCCGGAACGTGGGATGCTCATTTTTGTTCCTAAAAAAGTTGCCACTCTCCTCTGGCAATGGATTTTAACGCACGCATTCGCGATTCTAGGGTTCGTGAAAGAGAAGCATCCATTGAGTACCATCTGTCGACTGGCGTGGCTCTGGTCGACCACGTCAGTTCATCGCTCTTGGAAATCAGGGTGTCATTCACTTCTTTGCATTCACGTGTGAACATTGGGAGTGTGACGATGTCCAGAGAACAGTCGGGGCGTGTGGACGAAAGCTTCGTCGACAGTGATGCAATGTCGCTGATCAGCTTGTCTTCTCGAAGTTCAGTGTCGAAACAGCGTTTGCCGCGAGGGGAAAATGAGGCTCTGTAGCGAGAGCACATGCGACGGTCCCGGGATTTTCAAAGTAGCGGACGATGAATCTCAGTGGGACTCCTGCGCCGATGGAGTTGCGGAAGATGGTTGCAGGTAGGGCTCTACCTTTAGACAGGCGCCCAGCACAGTTCTCCTTGCCGTTATGCATTCTGGAAGAAACACAATAATTCATGTCGTCGTGTATGGACCTCATCGATGGCATGGAGAATCGTTTGTCGCGGGAGCGATCAATGACTCACCGCTTGTATTGTTACGCCGATTGAACTTTTCACGCTCCACGGAGACCGCATTTGAAGGCGGCTTGGCGAAGGAGGGAGGTATGAGGAAGAGAATCAAGGACAGCATGTTATCGCTCGATCACGCTGAGACAGGATAGGCATGAAAACTTCATTAAACAGTCCGACAAAAACGAGTTTTTTCGCCCGAGAGTGAGGGTGATAGCGAGGCTTGGGTAAATGGAGGCTGTAGATTCCGAATCTGACAATATTTTTCCCGTATCAAGTCTTGTTTTTCTGTAGATTCAATTTCCAGGACATTCGTGATTTTTGCCTTTAATTTCCCTTCCCTGCTCTACGATGAGCCAGGTCCATGAAAATGTGACCGAACATGTAGAGTGGGTCAATCTCTGGCGAAATTTTGTGTGATTCGAAGCACTAGTCCGTGAACTGGAGTCCATCGAACTTAAAAAGTGGCTTGAAAACGTGGATGGCCTCTTCACCGAGAGTTGACACAGAAAATATTCCCTTTGAACCTGTTTGCCCATGACATTTCCGAAGCAAACTCGAATACGAACATCCTGGGACAAAGAGCATGATCGGATGATCCATTCACTTTTAATTCTCAAAAAACACTGGGAACACCTGACACATCCGAGCCTACCAACGCTCGAAATCGGTGAATCGGAACCGACGGAGGAAGACGTGGGCGATTGCGGTCGATCAGGGGCTACCCGCAGAAGGTTCTAGCAGGAATCTGCCATCACAGGGGTTTCCCTCTTCCCTGGTATCTCTCTTACATCGTGCTTATGTCCTGGTGGAACCTTTCTCCATGCTCGTCACTCTTTGCGCCGAGAGTCTGAGGGAAGTGGTCGTGACGGCTATGGAGGTAGAGAAGATTGATGCTCATCCGACACCCGAATAATTGGAAGCTTCCGTGCACGTTCTGAACCCAGGAGAGCGTAGTTTTCAGCTCTTGTATTCCACAAGAAATTATGGACGAGAAGGACGAACGACTGCCAAGCTTCAGCTCCCTGTGGATCCGCTGACTCCACGGAGTCAGGATCCGTAATCAACCTATATGTCAACATTGCGGACCTCCTTCGTCCTCGACCATCACGGGTCGGACGACGAGAACGGAATGTGACTCTCAGATCTTCAACGAGCGATAAATTGCGACTCATCCATTAGGGATTTATTGAGCTTTCAATCGAATTACAGATATCATGACTACAAACTACCTACATTACCTACACAACCTACAAACCTAAATAACCTACATAATCTACATAATCTACATAATCTACATAATCTACATAATCTACATAATCTACATAATCTACATAATCTACATAATCTACATAATCTACATAATCTACATGAGCTACATAACCTACATTACCTACACAACCTACATATATAATAATCATTGTGTGAGCATAATGCCCGCCCGAAGTCCGGGACGATCAGCTCTCGAGGCGGGGAGCTCTCCTCCTCAGGGATCGCTCCAGATCGCCTCTAGCTCCTTCTCGAGCTGTTCCCTAGTCATTTGGACTTCCTTGAGCTCCGCCATGAGCTCCTCACATCTGCCGTGGAGCTCCTCGACGCCCGCCTCGAGCTCATCCTCGTACCTCTTCTTCTTGCTGCGACTCAAGCGAGCGATCGCAGCCTGTCTGGTTACGGGTTCGTCGGATTTGCGTTTCCGTCCCGCCTTCGATCGTGTCTTTTGCCTGAGGAGAGCCTCAAAATCTCTCAGGACCTTCAAGGTGCGCGCTTGGTCGAGGTACACGTCGCTCGAATCCGACGCGACTCTCGCTCCCTGACTGTCTTCTCCGGAGCCAGGAGACAGCTGGGAGGCTGACATTTCCGGAGAGTCCTTTAGGTCGTCCATCTCACTCAGCACTGTTTGAGGCTTAGAGCCCAGGAGGTTTTCTCTCTGACTGCCTCGGGGTTCAGGATTCTGCCTCTTATGATCATACAACGCGTGTCAGAGGAGAGGTCGGATCCTCTCCAGACCTAAACATCCGAGTTGAGTGGTTGCGGCGGTCGACATCGGCACTTCGTTCACCTTTTTCACACGAGCAAGATAAAGGGTCCAGATCAATAATTTCATCCGCTGCGTCTGATTTTGGATTCCGATATGAGGTCCGAGAGGGTCTCCGATTGATTATGAAGGGAAATGTTTAACCTTTTTAAAAGAATACAAAGAGAAATTAAAGACATTGACTAACAATCGTCATTGTCGCATGAAAGGAATACGATAGTATCGGATTCCGATGACTCACCGCTTGTAGATCTGTGAGGATCGCGGTATTCTAGTCATTGTGTCCCTTGATTTTGATCAAGGTGTTGTTGAACCTCAGCTTGTTGGTTCACAACAGGTTGTGCAGCTAGATCGAGAGCATCTGGCACATAAGAAGCCATGATTGGCTCTTGTCCACTACCACGTAGTGCGTCGATCATCATGTCGGCGCCACCTTGCCACGATAGATGAAACATTGACTCAAATGTGTCTCTAGTGAAAGATCCGTATCCCATACCTATGGATACGCGAACCTCATCAGTGAGCACCATGAATCTTCTCACAATATGAGACATCTCTTGAGAGTCGGCAAGTACTGCACCGCCAGCACCGCCACTCATACTACCGTAGTCATTTCTGACATTACCGCGCGTTTCAGCACAGGTAATCGAATGAACGGCTGACAGAAGGCGCGGCCAAGGAGTACGTCAGAGATGAAAATACCGGACATTTTCCGGAAAACGCAATTGTTTCGAAACAATTGAAACACCGCCCATCATCAATTCTGTGTAAGCGTTATTCAACGCATCACGAGATGCCGTAATCCTAGGATTGACGGTCATCAACGTCCTCAGAAGATGTCTAAGAGCTTGGACATCAACCCAACTATCATCGCCCAGAGCGAGATCGATTCGATCGGTCCAGTTTTGGTAAGGCATGATGATTAGTTTTGGTTATTTTTCGAAAATTTCCGAAGATGATTTCTCCGTTTGTTGATTTGATTGCGCGAGATAACTTCTTCGAGCTCCAGAACGAAATCGAATTCTTGAGAAGATGAAGGTGGTTGATTCTGTGCGGAGGCTCGAATCGATGGAGCAACCCCACCACCACAATGCGAAGGGTTAACATCAGAGCTAACCGCGCAGCAGCAGGGAAGACAGCTGCGCGAGTCGCACTTTAGCGGTAAGCCGAGTCATGCGTGGCACCAATGGTTTGGCGGGTCATCTGAGCGAGAAATTTATACAACTCTCGCTGTCGACGCGGAGTACCGCAGAAATGCCTACGTCCCGTCGGCCGCGCCCTCGGCGTCGAACGTCGTCTCGAATATACCACAGGAACTCCCAGGAACGGTGCTCGAACCATTTTCTGTGCTCCGGAAAGGGTCCCACTGGCCCCACTCCGACGATTGCCCCCAACCTCGTTCAGGAGTCAACATTGACATATTCAGAGCCTCGGCCAGTGAAGTCTCAAGTGTAACAATGCCCCGACCATGGCGGCTGACATAAGGTACGCCGCGAGGATCCGGCTCCATTTTTCTTCGATCGCAGTATGGCCCAGAGGGCCCCGCGAGGTATAGGGAGAGCTCGACCACATCCGCATCGATATATGATGACTATTGAGACGCTAACCGTCACCCCGTTCACTCAGACATGCTACATCTTTGTAGAATGTGCGGAGCGACGTGCTATCAGCGAGTTTCCCGCAGATTGTCGACATCTACGATGTCGGTCCCTTCAGCTGACCGGATTGGATTCGATTCGATCTTTCCTATTCCTTTTGACTCCGGCACACCGCGCGGATCGCAGTGGATCCTCCGTGGAAGAGCGAGCAAGCAGAGAACCGAGGGAAACCGATGCGCGTAGAAAATTCACGGAGGAGCTTGGTCTCATCGTAGCACTGCGTGTAGATCAAGCGAGATCCGGATCCGGGAACAGCGATAACGGCACAACCTCTAGGTAGTCTGATCCCGAATCATCCCGCAGACTTCTCTCTCGATATTTGGCAACGACTGGCAGAAATTCAGAATCTACGTTTCGACATTGAGTGGCTCTCACCGCATCTGAGTCCATGGTTTGCTCCCACACCGAGTGCGCATCAGGAATTGACCCCTAAAGAAGGAGTCATTGAATAACCCTGTCTGCCTATCGGTCCGACGACGGAGAGAGTGCAAGAGGCGCGTATGGGGAAAAAACCGCCGCTTCCGGTGATCCAGCCCAAGAACAATCTCAAGTATCCTCACGGTCTCCGATCCGCTGTCGGATCCTCTGGTCGCGATACTCCGCACAAGATGTTCTAATCGGCGAAGGCCACCTTGCCTCAACAGAGGCAGCAGCAGAAGGAGCATTAGGGGTACGATCCATATCATGTTAATCGATAATTTGATTTCGCGAACTCTGGGCCGCCGAAGAAATGTTCGTTCGCTCCCCGAAATGTGCGGGCAGAGGAGTAGAAAATTTCGAATTTATTGCTCTTATCGTCAAGGCATCCGAGAAGAGACCAACCCTAGCTCAAAATCAAGCAGCACCCCTCGCGAAGATCGGGGTCGGGCACGAGTCTAAGAAGCTCAATCGGAAGGAGTCAACATGGTTTTACGAGCCGATCGACGAATTCCGGAATCCCACTCGGTGAGTCAGAACCCAAGCACCTCGCGCGATTACCGGAGAGAAGTTTCAGCAGTGAGGTGAGAGCAACTCTTAATTAGTTCTTCGGAATCCGCGCCGGCTGCTCAGTTAGCACTCAGACACTGAGAGAGCTTTTCAAGGCGAGAGTTCACAGTCCGAGTGGCATTCAACTTCGCATATAACCGGAGTAATCACAGACCAAAAACATTCGTGACTGGGAGACTTACGGACATCGTTCGCAGTATCCAATAATTGCAGTATGGACTACGCCACCTCAGATGCCCCAGCCTTTGTCCTCGAGGAGGCTCAAGCCTTCTCTGACGACTTGATAGCCTGCCGACCTCTGCCCTGGTCGCCTGGAAGTCTGTTGCCGGACGGCGGAGAAGTCTTTGATGATAGCTTCCCAGCAGCGAAGTGTGTCCGTTCCCCGCCGAGGACCGTACAGCTCCTCGAATCGATGGATTAGAGCAGCTCGATCATTACGAGCCGCAGGCTGCGCTACAGGACGAGCCCATTTTCCCGGAGGAAGCGCCGGACACGCGAAGATACGCCTGCGTATTGCACGAGAAGTCCAAAGTGCGGGCAAGACGGCAGCGGAGAACGGAAAAGCTGGAATACGCACGGGCCGAGGCCATTCGCCTCGATCGAGCGAGGTTGAGGCGCTTCCGAAAAACCTTCAAGAAACTCCACGCCCGATACGTCCGCCTGCTCGAGAAATATCCGTCTCTCCGAGAGACCGCGCCCTCGATTTGCAGTTTCTGTGCAATGAAATCAAACTATTAGCTCGCAGGGATTCAGATATTTAGAATCAGTGAATAAACGAGTACCCATATGGAGCACACGCTTGACTCCTCTTTCCTGAATGTGGAGAGGAATCTTACAGCTTTTTGGTGGACGTGAGCCTCGGGGCCATTTATGAATTTCGCTGTGCTCGCGGGAATGTTGGCCCCAGTTTATCTCAGGTAGGTGACTCCGGGCCATCTAAGGTTGTCTCTGTGGTATCACTGTGAGTGAGTACCCACCAAGGAAATTCAAACAAATGTCAATCAGCGGAGCATGAGGTCGACAATCGAGCCTCAGTGATAAACTCGAAAGGGCCTATGCGCATCGGGAAGTTTCAAGGGGGCTCTGCCGTCATTTCGATAGCTATTGCGGGAAATATCCCCTCGACATCACGCCCTAGTCGTCTACCGATCATCGCCTATCTATGATGAGTCCCTCAGATCGAGCAATCATCAGGGGAATCATTCAGCTAGGAATAACCTCGCGCTTCGTGAACGAAATCGCACGTATCGTACGGAGTCGACTCAATGTTCCATTAATTCCAGGAAGGGACCGACATCGTTAGCGACAAGCCACAATGAACTCTAAGTTGAGGCCTGGAGGGGGGAGGAGAGTTCTCGGAGCGCTGACAGAACTCCCGATAGGCAGGGAGGGATCTAGATGAAGCTGCTATTCTTTAGGCGAAACATCAATATGTCCAGCATTAGCGGCCTATAATTTCGTTCTCACCGGAAAGCACGAATGTCTGCATAGTATCCGATGATTGCTGGGGCTGATGGTCGGAGATCAGAGCGAGCTCGTCGGAAAGTCAGACTCCGGTGGCCTCTGTCCGCCGTTGTTTCCGATCCTCAGCAGTGACGGCAAGCTTCGGAGACCTTCTTCACAGGTATCACCTCGACTGCACCATCCTCCTACGCTCCAGGAGAGCCGCCGGCACGATCGGAAGGTTTCAGTAGCTTTCGGGATCAGGATCTATTTCTTGAAGCTTCGTCAGAGCTTGTTCGTTCAGGTATTTCTTTGTGCTGAACTCCTCCCCCTCATGTCCTTCTTCAACTGCACTCTCTCCGTGGACATTGTCGACGGGGTCACGACTCATCAATTCGCAAGTTGGAGGCAGCTTCACATCGGACTCGAGTAAATGATCGAAGACTTCCTCATCCAGATCTTTGCTTGCGGTGACTAATGTTTCTCCCAACGGCTTCGGAGACTTTGAAATCCTTCCAGAGATCTCGGATGGATATCCTCTGCACGAACTCAAACGTGACCGCAGCTCGCTTGAATGTGAGCGTCAAGTACGCTCTCTGAGCTTTTGGGTTTGGAGCCCACACGACCGGAAGGTCCTCTATCGGAATGAACCGGGGTTCTCTCGGGTACTGTGACTTGTAGACCAGTAGGCTTCAGCTTGAAGTCGCCCTGACAATCCACTCCTAGAAACAAGAAAGTCAATCGATCCTTGACGCTCTTGGAGCCAGGCATGAAGGTTTGTTTGGGAAGGAATCCCTCGCTCTCGATGAGTTCCTTCAGGGCCGGTAGCATACTCACATCAGAGCTGCTCTGCGGTCGGCTAAAGCGATCTCACCTCGAATTCTAAGCCGCGACGGTGTTCGAATCTCATAAACCATCCGTTGCTTGCTCCGGATTAGAAATCGCCTTCCCCTTCGTATTTCTGCTTCAGAACCACGAACAAGCAGCGTGCTTCCGCCTGTATGGGCTCCGTTGTCAACGGGACTCGATTCTCGAAAGCTGTCTTCATCCACACAGCTCTTCCATTTCATCGAACAGGCGGTGACGTTTTTCGCTGATTATGCCTTCATCCACAACGAAGACATCGTCCTTCACGAGGTCCCTTATCCGCTGATGATCTCGGATCATTGAGGAAACCGTGCTACGAGGCATCCTAAGCGACGGAGTGATTGATCGAGCTCTTCCGCCTGCGTCATGACGCCTGACTATGTCTAACTTGATCTCCAGACTGATCGACTGTCTCTTCCGCGTGGAATCTGGCCTCAGGTTCACAGTAGGAGAGGGAGCCATCCCGAGAATCTGAGCTCCAGGGTCTCGTCGAATTCACTGAAGCAGACCGATTCTTCCCTCCCGCAACGTCAAACGAGCACCGATGGGAGTTCTCTGCCGCCACCTTCAAAGTTTGTTTTCCCTCCACGCCAACGTGATCGGTGATCACATCGAGGTTTCGACTTCGCGACATGCATGCGAATGCGATCAGAATCTGCGATGAAGTAAGATCAGGACCTCAAGTCTCGCTCTTCGACTTTCGCTGAGGTTCTCCAGCGCAGAATTCGCGTTTTCCGGGTCTGAATTCGTGAAGAAAAACGCTCCGTAGGCAGGACCGGAAAGAATGGCGAAAGTACGAAGTTGACGCGAGTCGAGGCAACGTATCTACGAGATTCGATTGTATTAGGTGTATCATGACGGGAATGGACTCTGCTGATCTCAGCCACGCGGATCGCAGAGCCATCAGATCTTTTGATGACCCTCCGTTATTTTTGAACTCCTTCCCGAGAAACCACCGAGGTGGCTCGAGACCACTTACAGAAGCCCAAAAATCGAACGAAATTATTATTTGCTCCGACGCCAGCTGACTGCTTGACCATCCCGTCACATCATTCCTCGGGGTACCGATAAAGGAGTAGCTCGCTTTTCGAACTGCCACGATGAGGTCCGAAGCGGTGAATGAATCCTCCACTGTCCCGGAGACAAGCATCGATGTTCGCATGTGCTGGAGATCGAAGCACCATGTCGAATGTGCCGTGTGGTCAATTTCCACGATCCCCCTACTAACAAAGCGCGACTGAAGACTTTTGCGATCACGGACAGTCGCGCTCTATTAGTAGGGGGATGACACTCGGAGTTAGTATCGTCGTAGAATTACTGACGCCGTATAAGGTCCTATACATATTAACACTAGCCGGAGAACATCGCTGAAATTCACCCATACGCTTTTCCTTTCATCCCTCATCATAATCAAATCATGCTAGAGAATTATTCGCACATGTTGAGAAAGTCCCTACAATTCTACATAGACTTGGCTCATCGATATCTGTTGAAAAGACATATATCATTCATAGTAGAGGCTGGTGTCTCAATAAGCAGGGAAATGAGAAGGCGCTTTTACAGTTCCCGCCTTGCACAGTAGACGAGGCAACATTGAGGAGGGTCCGAGCCAAAGAAATTGGTTGATGTGACGGATGAATTCCTTCAAGCGATAATGAGTGTCTGACATCACACCCCTCGGATCAAACGATGCGATTGTCTTCCAATGTTTCATTGGCCGACTCAGACACTGAGAAAGAGACGCACCGCTGAGAGAGACTTGAGCGAGGCGCCCTCCGGGTACCTGAATTGAGAAAGGGTCTCCCGTCCTCCGGAGAGACCTCGACCGTCGAGTGAAAATCACATCACATCTTACATAAACGCCAGTCACTTCGAATCAAGCCACTCGTGTGGACTTTCTTTATCGCCAGAAACAGGAAATACGCGATTATTCAGGTGTTCGCGGAGGGTACCGGGACGAACTCTCGCTACGTGCTCCGTTAGCTTCCTTCCGACTGATCGGGAGGGGCCGCAGGGACTCAGAGCTCCCCGCAGAGGCCGCAGCATGTGAACCTCGCAGTCTATCACGGTGATTGCGTGGCGGCTGACGAGCTTCACCTGATGTCGGTCTCGGGGCATGGCCTTGGCAAGGCCGCCGATGATGATGACGGCCGCACCGCCAAAGTACCTTCAGTAGACGGTCTTCACCAATTCCAAGTTCGCGCACCTTTCTAAGGTGTGGGCCCCGTCGGCGTCTGCGTCACAGTCGCAGGGCTGCTCGCGATCCTGAATCGGTATAGGTACTCCATGAAGGAACCATGGCCCAAAAGAAGTTGGGGCAGAGGGTATGTCAGAGTGCCGTGTTCGCGGCCAACCCTCGCTGAGATTCCAGGTATTGCCCGGCTTGCCAAGAAGCCGGAGCCCCCCCTCGATTCTGTACCATCTTCCCCGCCATTCATGCACGGCGCCGGCGTCGCCTTGTCGCACCTGGAAGACTCCCCACCGGCCACTCTGTCCGATCTCTGTGTATCCTCGCTCGAACACAGCATCCTCAACCCTGACCCGTAGATCGTACGGGAGCTTGGCAGCTATGACCTGGGGGGCGGCAGTGGGGACTTTCTCTTAGCCCTTGCCACTCTCAGCGCGAGGATCCTCTTCGTTCTGTCCAGGGCAATCCTTCATCGCCTTTGCGGCTCTTGTCCTGACGTGGTCCACATTGGGGTGGTGGTGCTCCAGCCAGACCCTTGGTATCGAGCCGACTCCCGAATACTAACCTGGCGGCCGTCGATCGTAATGTTTGGTAAACTGACGCAATAACCGCCTCGCATTTCTCTGCATGCTCTCTATGGCGAGTTGATTCCTTCTCATCCACCGAAATATGCCGTCGAGGGCGAAATCGGCTATCTCCCTGACATTCTGCACTTCCGTTACCGATATTACCAGGGCCAGGTCGTCCGCGTAGACGTCTGTCTCTGCTCCTGCGCGGAGGATGAGGAATCCCGATGTTTGGAGCACGAATAATGATATTGAACCGGTGAGTGGAGCCTGGATAAGACGTTTTCACATCGAGAGCTAGCACCAGAGGAATTTCGAAGTGAGAGAAACAAGGAGCACATTCACGACATCACAATTAGTCGCCAGCCGTCTGTGTTGCCCGAGTCGACATCCTTTGAAACCTTCGTCGCTAGCCTCTCGGGCTTCTTCACTCAAAGCTCTGGGCATAGGATCCGCATATGATAGCAGCCGTACTCTCTGACGCGAATCTCGGGAGTAATAACCAAATTTTGCGCCATAAACGGGAACATTTCAATTTATCACATCTAGAATCGTAGTCAACCTTCTACGGAGCTGATGATCGATTCCAGTGCTCAGAGAAGTCACTCGGCTATGGGCGAAGAATCGCCTCGACGTGTTTCCGTCGCTCGAAAACCCCATAGTCTGTTTCACGGAATCTGAACGGAGCCCGGGAAGCTGTCGGATTTGGTACTGGATCCTCCGCTTCTCGCGATCGAGCTCCTATTCGGTGGACTCGTCGACTCGCCAGGCTCTGTAGGAGAGTTGGTACGTGATGTTCCAGAATGCACACCATGCTCTTGAGGCGAGCATGCGTCGAACGCAGACCGAATGGCGGCGCCTCCCCAGTGACAACCCTCCGACGATTCGCGACCCAGTCGTTCGTTCCTCGTGTGCCCGCGCCACCACTGCAACAGACGGCCATCGGGGAACATCGCAGAGACTCTGCGCCTGTTTCCCATCGACCATTAAGAGCGAAAGCTCATGAGACACGGGGAATTCCTCATTTGCTCCTTTCACGACAGTCGGCTTGAGTTGTGCAACATCATCTATTGTATTGTTCACCTCCGTTCGCATTACCTCCGCAGGCTTTTTTATGGAATCGAATTGAGGTGGCTGACTGCGTTTCCTTGAAGACTGTGTGACATTTTCCCTTCCTTTGACCCCGGAATCCGCCCCAATATCTGGAGGCACAGATGCGGTCGGGAAGAGAACCGGGTCGGAAACATGAAAGTCGGCAAATGTCTCTTCATGCTCGCCATCTCCGGAACCATCGCAGCCCCATTCCGATACTAGTCTGAGGCTTTCGACGCAGACAAGACATCTGACACCGGTTTCGATTCCAGGAGACGTTTCACTGTATGCTCCAGGAGGCTCCGACAGTCCTCTCCTTGCGAAAAGTCACTCGCTGTCGCGCTTTCCGTTTAGCATTCTGCCCTCGCTTTTTTTATCACTCCGATTCAGTCACTACCGATCCAACGATTTGCAGGTTTATCGCGAGCGCGGCTACCGCATTTAGTTCCCGGGAAACATCGCCATACTCAGACAATATTTCAAGTTTATCTCTTTATAGGCGGGAGTTGTTCAGCATGTCGGAGGGACATCGGATCGTTTCAATGAACTCAACATCATCGGCGTATACAAACATTCTATGTTGTGTTCTACAGAAGAGCTGAAAATGTTTCCTTGTCAGAAGCTACGGAGGAACTACTTCATTGACGTACACGACGACTCCAATAGAGAATTATGGAACCGTTCGTCGCAATCAACAACATCTCCCTCCTTAGTTGGCGTGTCCGGATGAACGGCGCAAGCCGGCTAGAGACCTATAGTCTCGAGGTTTCTACGCGGACCGAGGAGACTAGACTCGTGGAGTTGTGCAGCGAAGCTCAGACGTGGATATTCTGACGTGGATCACGCCTCAGGATTCACCTGACTGAGTATATAAGGTGACGAAGATTGCCGCGAATGTGTTGTGACGGAATTTACCTTCGTCGGAGTTCAGATCGGCATTCCCCGTCCGGGATCATCATCATCATTCCCTACCTTGTTTCGTCAGATCATCGATGGTCTGTCAATGGAAAGAGTCAGTAATCTATCGCGGGTCAGAGGGAAACCTCTTCTAAAATCCTACAATTCGTCTGCTCTGCCGCCCTCATGGTCTTCAGTGACATCCGGCTTCCGGTCGACATGAGAGCAATCACGAGCTCAAATTGAATCCGGCATTCCCTCCGTCTCTTGCGGCATCTCACCTCCTCTCGTGTATCCCTCGAAAGCCCAAGCCGATCCGCGACTGAGAGGATTGAGGATCCAGAAAGGCCAGTATCGTCGGAGCGTGACATTCATCGACGGCGAGAATTGATCGGCAAACTTCTGTCGGTTCCCGACTACCACACTAATTCCCCCCGATTCGAAACTTGAGTCTCTCGAGCTCCTTCGAGGACTTGTTGTCCCCACTCCGAGATCCGTCCAAGCACGCCGGATTCATCGCCCATTCTCCAACGTGAGGTACGTCGACCTGCTACGAGCGCTTTCCCGCAGACTCTCCCGCATCGGTGACGATATCGCTGCAGGCGTCAACGCTCATCCGGCTTATCAAGACCGCCGCCGGAGCTAGAACTGAAAGGTTTATTCGGAACTCTCGAAGCGATCTGCAATAGCTTTCGGAGAGAAGTTACGGTGAAACGTCACTCATGGAGTTCCAAACTCCGGCCGCAGCCCCGACTCGCGTCCCGGGCCGCCTTATCAGGTTGCACGGCGTTGTTTGTAGTCAATCCGAGCGGGGGCGTGCTTCGTTTCCACGCGATTGGTACGTTCCGTCTGTCAGTATGGCGGGCCGCTCTAGGCCGCCAGACGAATGCGCTGGGAGCCGAGTTTCGTTTGACATGAGAGCATGAGGAAGACGAAATCGGCCTGGTGCGTCTGTCCGCATGCTAGGCCACCGAAGGTCGCATGCTTCTCTCTTTTCCCTCCTCCTTCACTTCATATGCGACCAGGTGAAGGCACTCGATCCTTGTCAACTTGATCGTTGTCAGCAAGAGTGAGCACAGCCTACGGTCCCGGAATCGGTGGTCTATCACAGCAATGCTACGACACAGTGGCCATCGCAGGGACAGGCTTGCGGGCCATTTCGGAGACCCATTGCTCATATGACGCTTCGCAATACCATATGCGGGCGAGGCGCTGTGTTTACGGACAGCTTCCAGGGTCACGGTATCGAGGCGAACGCTCGTTTCGCTCTCCGTATTGTCTCATATCCAGAGTTGAGGACGTCCTTGTTGTGAGTCGATTGCCGCGGCAGACTGGCCAACCAACTAACAATAATTGACAGCCAAAGTTTCGTGGGCCGATGGTCACGCCATTATGTAGGGAAATATCCGAAGCAGAAGCCGAGGACGACCGTCCGAAGGTAGGTAGGCGAGGGGTTGGTTCGTGTCGTGCAGTCAGGTTTGACGGGATGAGCGAAGTGAAATGGAAGAGAGTAGGGAAAATCGGGATCACTGGGTAGCATCCTTTGAGCGGTCTCTTGCACGAACGCGACGGTGTGGAAGATCGAACGTGAACAGAAATCATGGGAGGACCGCGTTATCACCTGTTAGCGAGCGAGCTGAACAACCTCTGCGGGAACAGGCGACAGTACAGGAGTCCGCTGGGGCAGGAACATCGACTGATCCTCGTTTGGCCGGAAGAACAGCCGGAATATTACCGGGGAGCTATCATCGGGGAGGGCGGTCAGATTCGCGCCTTTCGCAATACCCATCGAGGCTGATGGTGACTATGATGAACGAAAAACCGACGCGGGCGTTCTCGTGAAATATATCCTAAAATCCCGACCATAAGGAACCGGAAGAATGCGGAAATGGGCACCGTATAGGGAGCTTTCCGTATAAGGAACCCTACTCATAGAGAGCTTCCCGTATAGGGAACCTCGTCTATAGGGAACTTCCCGTATAGGGAACCTCGCCTATAGTGAACTTCCCGTATAGGGAACCTCGCCTATAGGGAACTTCCCGTATAGGGAACCTCGCCTATAGGGAACTTCCCGTATAGGGAACCTCGCCTATAGGGAACTTCCCGCATAGGGAACCTCGCCTATAGGGAACTTCCCGTATAAGGAACCCTACTCATAGAGAACTTCCCGTATAGGGAACCTCGCCTATAGGGAAGTTCCCGTATAGGGAACCTGGCCTATAGGGAACTCCCCGTATAAGGAACCCCATCCTAAGGGACTCTCTGTATGAGAAACTTTGCCAAAAGGGAACTTCCCCAGTTTCCTTATACGGAAAGTTCCCTATACGTGGGGTTCCTTATACGGGAGGTTCCCTATAGGCGGGGTTCCTTAAACGGGAAGTTCCCTATAGGCCGGGTTCCTTATACGGAGAGTTCCCTATACGTGGGGTTCCTTATACGAGAAGCTCCCTATACGAGACGTTCCCTATGGTCGGGATTCCAGGGTACTTGAACCCGGGCTGACAAAGCAATCGAGTGAACTGTTCTTGTCATGTAGAAAGGTATTTAACGGTAGCTCCCCAGGAGGAAAGCACAGATAGCGAGGCCGAATGTAACAATGTGTGATGGCGCGTCATAATTCGAGTGGGAGTAGGGCCAATTCTTGAGTGTAGAGGGCATTCAAGTAGCAGATTATCGAGGATAAAAACGAAGAAAAAAACATTCATTGACTGATGGTTGACGAAGACACATCCTGACAGCGAGTCTGCTGAATAAAGATCCGTAATTACCTAACCCTCCGACTTCTCTGTGTCCGGTAGCCTATAGAGAGGAATGCTTCTCACATGCACATCCATCCCGGCTTATCCTTGAAGGGGCTCAGCATCATTTCCACGGGCTGTTCCCCAGGGAGAACCATCAGTTTCCCACTATACATACAATGACCTCATCGTGAATGCAGGACGGCACACTCGCGCAGCGGTCGGCGCGGAGTCTCCGACGACCTGAGGCTTCAACAAGTCAGAAGGAATATCTCCGATTCAATCGCACGGGGACGGCACGAAATCGAGTGTTCCCCATTCCGCATCGCAATTTCGCTGTGCGACTTCCAGATATTCGGGGTGCTCTCGGCGCGGTCATCATGAGATCACTTGGGTCTAAGTTGGACCATACTCCGACGTCCGCGACCGACTGAACATTCACAACGTCGTGTCACAAGGTCGGCCTCGGAACTCTAGGAGAACCGCTTCCGGTGATAAGCTCGAGCTTCCAAACTAGGAGGAAGCTCTCGACTCGTCCAAATAAACGGCCCCAAATATTTTCCTCTCCCTCGAGATCTGAGTCCAATATGCATTTCCGGAATGCGGGCAATCGACACCTTACAGCAAAACAGCGATTCCAGTTCATATGCTAGCCCTATGCACAACTTGACGCCTCTCTACGAGAGCCCAGCTCACTAAAGAGAGCGGAATTTTTCCGTGTATAGTCAGACACCAGAATTCCGTCTTGCGCATGACTGAAATTCGAAAGATCAAGTTGAGGAACTTTGATTCTCTCGAGTATTTGCCACGATGTCCTCTCAAAAAGCGTCGGAATTCGAGAGCAGATGCGGCGAGCGAGAGCATGAGGAATTTGAACCCATGGTCACCGCACTCGAGCGCTCGAGGTGAAATCGAAGACTCGGACATCGTATATAAGCACTGGACTTGTGAATTGGAGGCAGTTCCGAAGAGTCAATCTTCGAGTTCTCACGTAGTTATAGAATTTATATGACGAACCAATATTCTCCACCGGGAACGCCGGACTCCCGTCTTTCGCAACGGTCCGACGAAGACGGTCGGATCGAGAACCTCGCATTCGTTTCCACAGAGGCTTACGGCAATCCGGCTGACAGGTGGGAACCCCAAGACTTACGGTCATACGCAGATCTTCTGAAGAAAAAGCCGAAATCGAATGCGGGGCGGAAGCGGAAGCTAGGTGTGCCCGATACCAAGCAGGCTGAAATCGCCCGCTCAAGCCGGGACAAGAAGAAAGAATACGAAACTAGGCTTCGAGAGGGCTTTGATGAGCTTGCCGATAGGTATGGGGAGCTACAGGATCGATACAGAGTAGTGCGGGCGCGGTCGCAGATTCTCACGAGGGCGCTCGGGGTGGTCAGAGAAGATTCCCCGCGGGCAAGGCTGACACGCTCGCTTTAGGTCCCTCCCCCCTCCTTTTAAAATGTTCATAATAGGCATAAAGTGGTCGAAACGATAGACGATCAGTGTTAGTAAGCTGATCGAGATCTTAATAAATAAACAAATTGTACATCAAACGAAATTCTTCCGACTAATCTCTAGCATATCATGATGAGAGAAACTCTTATTCCGCTTCCGTGAGGCTGCTCATGATAAGAGGCTCTGATGGTTCGCTGCGTAAAAATTAGGTTCCGTGAGAACATGCGTGCTATGGTCCGCGGCATGGAGAATCCGTGATAGAGGTTTCCAGACCTTGACTATGCAAGCCGATCTGACCCTCAGAGAGACGTTGTCGCTTGCTCTGGTAGAACATTCCTTGAGAGATAATCTCAGAGCGAACTTGATCACCCAAAAGGTGATCGTCTTCGCCGATGTGGTTGGCCATGGTATGGGGCAGGTTTTCTGGAGGGGAAGAATGTCAATTAAATCTGGGTTCTGCGAGCTCGGAGGGCGGTGCGTTCATAGCTTAATTCAGTGAAAACATTAGGGGAACTAAACTCTTTTTCGAAGACTCTATCGGGCATACGTTAGATGGCTCGAACATTTTCCGCGGTTTCGCAGCAGATAATTTATATTTCACGTACAGCGTATCCTAACCCGGTGCATACACACTGGTGGGGGATATGCAGTGAATTTATCGACTTCAACATTTTTCCCGGCTCCCTTTACCAGTCTTTACGAAAATGGACTAGTGCTACAGATTCATAATCCTTCAATGAACTTGCCGCCGCCTCATCTCCGAGATGATCATGATCATTGATCATTGAAGCATACCGGAAGGTCCGCTTGATTCGTTGTCCATTGTGTGAGCAGATCAATTTGTCTTGCGACCCCGGCTCGCCCCGGGCGCGGAATGCTGCGCTTTGGCACCTCAGCACATTGCGCTCGTAATGCGTAATGATCGGTCATCTTCGATGATGATCGGTTTCCCCGGTGAGCAGGTCCTGCACGTTTTCCAAGAGAAAATCCCGATTTGAAAGAATCATCGGGAGGCGCGGCCTTGACTCTATCAGAGGGACGCCGCGGGTCGCTCTCGCGCGGTTAATGGTCGCACGTGACCAAGATTCGGGTTCTTTGATTGAACAGCTGATTGACGAGATCTCATTAGCTGTTCTCACTGATCCCCGCTGGTCTACAACATAGATTATAATTCACGTATTCGTTCATGCGGCGCATCTCCTCCGCGATAAGTCCGATCCTGGAAGCCGTTCATGTAACGTATCATGCATATATCCGCGACGACGCGGTGCTGAAGTTCTCAGGCAATCACACTCGAACGACCCCGAAGTCATCTGGCGGCTCCGTGACTAATCCATCGATGATGAAGCTAATGGCTGGTTTGAACGAATATAATCATTATCGGCAAGACAGAAAGCGCATTCACTAGCGGAATAGATACTCTCTGGAACAAAGGAAGGTATTTCAGGATGATCGGATGATTTTTGCACATTCTTACTAGATATTCACTCTGTGATTAGCGATCATCATCGAGTGGCTCCTCTGATGACTGGTGATGATCGAGCGCGAAGCATTCGGATCGTCGAGCGCCCACCCACCGGAGCCTCTGTGGGAACCGCTAATTACGAGACGAGCGGCACAAGAGACCGGCATAAGATTGAGACCGCTATCCGAGCTTCAGGAGAACCACGGGTGGCCCTCGATCCCTATTCCCTATTCCGAAACGCAGTCGAAGTTGCGGCGGCGGGAGATTTCCCCAATTATTGCTCTCCGAAATGTGCGAGCTGAAAAGCGAGCGGCTCGTTGTTCTAGTGGAGACCATCGAGAGTTACCGACCCCTCCTAGAAAATGAAGCGACCGTATTCCAGGAAAGAAATGTTCGGGCGAACGCAATAGGGAGGGTGCAACAACCGATGCAATTTCGAAAGTACAAAATCAGATCTTCAAAATCAGAGATTGGACTGGGCCGAGCACAGAACGGAATCTCGCGCCATGTGCATCATTAGCTCGAATCAGTTCTTAATTGATCTGAAAGAATCCGCGTCGGGCGCTCAGCGAGTTCAGTAATTTAGAGGCGAAAATGTCTCCAAGCTCGGCGGGGGGGGGAAGGGTAGGATCAGTGTACTTCGTCCCTCGCGGGACGGACGAGGCACTTCGCGACCTAATGCCTGACGATCCCGCGAAGAAATCGACTCGCCGTTTGCGAAACTGGAGAGCAAACGGGGAGCCGCCGATCGATTTCGTTCATATTCGGCGCGGGTTTTCATTGTTCTCGAAGATGAATCGTGGGTAGCTGTGCTAGACTTCAGTTTTTTTCCGAGAAGATTCTTCATTCATAATCGAGAAGAGCTATCGAGTCGCGAAGTGTCTCTTTCGTAGCGTGGAGCACGGAGTAATTCCGATATTACTCTTCTGATTTTCGAAGGGCACCCCGCCAGTGAGGCTCGTCACCCAAAGGGATTTCGTCGAATCGGCTCTTCGCCCACATGGCCCCCGCTCAACTGGCATTCCGCCCAACTGGCGGTCCCGCCCTTTCGACTTTCCCGCCTTCGTGACCAAGTTTCCTAAACCCGGCGAATAGAGAAACAATCGGATGGACCAGAGGCTTGAGTATTCCTCCCTCAGAGGTGCGACATATTTGTCATATGTTTGGTGGAAGGAGCCTCGGGGTCATCACATGCGGAATTATTTTTTTCATCAATCATTTTTCGAGTCTTCTCCTCTTCCTATGACAGATTGATCTGGTGGTCTCACATGAAGCTAAGGTAGTAATGATCAATTCTGGTCATGTTCGGAGAGTAAGTGTGGCTCTCTCTCCAGAATATCGCCCAAGCTTCGATGCATGGACATTATCGCGGGATCCAATGTCCGTGGCTGTGGCTTCTAGATACTAAGGCAGGTTTTCATCCCCCTACCGTCAGCCGAAGATCGCGTCTCTCTCCTCCCTCGAAACCGATGGCGTAAAACGAGAACCAGCAATGAGTTTTTCCCAAAGCCGTATGTTTGAAGGTAACAGGCTTCAGCGATTGAGGAGTATGGGGAGATATGATTCTGGGCGTATAAGGGACACTCGCCCACAATAAGATACTTTCTGGGTTTCCGAGAGGTTTCCCACTGCACTCCGCTTGGTTGGAGTCTTGCTCGACCTGTGCTTGGAGTACGAAACTTTCACGATCCGATCGCCAATATCCGGTTGTAAAATTAACCACACACACACACATATGTGCCGTACTCAGCAAAGCTCAAGCCTTCTCCGACGATTTGGTCGCCACTCGACCGCTGTTCTGGTCGCCTGAGATCCTGCTACCGACAGGGAAAGCAATCTTGGACGGGAACTTCCCAGCCGCGAATCGTGCGCAAGACCTAAACGCGGGTAACGTCCGCGTCGTCTCGCGCGTCGATGGTTAGGAGAACTTTGATTTTTACGAGCTGCCAGCGCTAATACGGGACGAGCCGCTTTTCTCGGACGTATCGTCGGACGTGAGGGAACACTTCCGGACACTGGACGAGGCGCCCACGTCGAGGAGAGGGCGGAAGCAGGGAGCCTCCTCGACTGTATACGCACGGACTGAGACCGCTCGTCTCGATCGAGTCGGGAGGAGGCGGTACCGCGAAACTTCCAAGAAGCTGCACGAGTGGTATGTCAGGCTTCTGAAGCCGAATCACTCCTTACGAGGAGACTCACCTTCAATGTGCGTGTATTGTGCCCCAAGATCAGAATCGATGCGATAGCATGTAAATATGGGTGACACTGTTTATACTCTTATAATATGATATATTTATAACAAGCGAATAAACGTTCATGTTTTAATGGAGCAGCCACTCGACTTGCTCTCTGTAAGTGGGGGGAAGTTGTCATATGTTCAGTGAGTGAAGGCGCGAAGTTTCTCTTTCTCCCCTGGGATTTCGCGACTAACCGAGTCGTCCACGACCGCTTTTGTTTTCCGTCCACCCCATTCCCTCATCTTCTCTGCTCATTGAAAACTGACACAAGATGCATCATCCGACATTCGAGTTCTTCTCCTGTCCTCGAGCTTGTTGCCGATGGAGGATGTTTTTTTTCTAGCTTCCCCCCGTTCAACTGGGATGGGAGGGATCCATCGAGCATCCTCAGAAAGCTGGGTATCCGATTACGTGTCACAGAAACCTGACTGGATTCTCCGACTCAATGGATGATACAGGGAGGTTCTACGAAACTTTCTTAGATGCCGAACGAGATCCGGTATCGACGTACCCGTGCTCAGACTGATACAAATGCCTAGAACAATATCGTTCGACTTGGAAAAACGGAAAGGAGCACCCATGAAGAATGAGCTTGGGTGCCCCGAGAGAACTGATCACTGCGATTAGAGACTAGCGATTAAAGACCCTAGTCGTAAACTGATGAGCGGAATCCGAGATCAACTCCGCACAATCGAGAAGATCTCTGCCCTCTCCTCATAGCCTTATTGGTTGTTTCACTGGTTCAGCGGGAGCCTTGCTTGCTGCGAGTGATCGGGGAGAGGCGCCCAGTGAGTACCCGCAGTCTCACCTTCGGGGTTCATCTTCGGAGAGGGCTCGGAATTTAGAAGGAGCTCTCTTTCGTATATAAAGTTCGTGACCTCCGAATCGAGACAGTCGCGACGATAACACTGCCGAGGTGCCTTCCCCAGCGGACAGCAGCGAAATGATGAGTGAATACCATTCGTCGGATGTGCCAGACTCTCGGGACCTCCCGCGATCCGATGAAGAGCAGCCGATTCCGGGGACCGTTCCAGCGACCCACAACCAGCCCGTTTCCTTACCGGGCGGGAATCGTTCTCTCGAGTTGGGCACGTATGCCGCCAGGCTGGATAGCCAGTCAGAACCAACAGCGGGGCGGAAGCGCAAGTTAAACACGCCCAATGCAGGACGGGCTCAGGCTGCTCGCCTGGATCGTGGTCGCGAGGGACACATTGAAGATGAGGAGGACAGGGACTTCCGAGAATTCGCCTTGAAGTTCTACGGGCTCTACCAGGAATACCAGGCAGCACGGGTGAAGATCGCAGAGCTCGAGAAGGCATTGGAGGTCGCTCATGTCTAGATCCTCAGACAGTATCCAGAAGGCGGAGCAGACTGCCATCCTCAATTAGGGTCCGTGAAGAATCAAGTGATCTAAGTTCTGCAGATAAGATTCACCAAAATAAATATCTACAAACCCATATTTCTAACGGCGAACGCTCGAATCATATCCATGGGATTCGCGGACAGTCGGAGGTCCTGAGTCCTGAGACTACTCGCCTCCGACCATGGAAGCTGCCAATCCTCATGCGGAAGTTGCGGAAGAAATCGGGAAACCGTGAGAATCATCCATGTCACTTTGAGTTGAAGTCGAGAGTGGCCAGTCGTTCCGTACAATTTTGAAACACAACCGGTCCGGAGAACTCCAGACGCGGAGAAGAATGCCGGAATCGGTTTTCTGCGTTGGAATGAAGCCCCGAGTGGATCGCTCAATCGCGTCCTTTGGCCAGCCCGACCCAGTTCTTCAATTCGAGAGAAGCCCTTGAGGTTCGCTGAATACAGAGGTCAATGCGTCTGGGACGAATCTCCCGCTTGGCTCACCCGTTCTAGGAGAGCAAAATAAGCCTTCTTCGACTAATGACAATTTGAAATAAATCGACAACAATAATTAGACAACGAATATTTCCGATTACGATATTTCCCCCCCTGGAACTTTGTCCCCCGAAGCGAAGCATACTTCGGCTGAGGAACCAGTTTCGTCTCCCATCCCAGAAAACTTTCATTCTGGGAGGCGGAATTCCAGCCTCCGACTCCTTCTTTTATTTCCCCGAGTAGACCGATGGACTCCATACTCGTAGGGCAACAGCGCGACCGTTCTATCGAGTCGGAGGATAACGACTCCCATTACTAGCTTTCCGCTTATCGAACGGCTCTGTGGAAGGGATCGAATTCGTGGAGGTTTCACCCTAGTCCTCTGGTCGATAGGACCGATCCGGGAGAAACTGGGAGCAAAATCTCCGAATGAAGATCTCGCTACCGCCAGGTACATCAGCCCTCCTGAGCTCCTCCGACGGTCTCTCAACTTGGGTCGACTCGGAAAATCACATAACCATTCCATGATCGCCGTCGAAGATATGAGGCTCGCCAGAGCAGCTTGCGCATTACAAGCTTTAAACAGGCTTTCTGGAAAACTTTCACTCTGCGCCTTGCTCCAGCTCAAGATGTGCTCCCGTAGACGATTGTGAGAGGTTCGTCGGGTCGTGATTCGTGATTCTGCTTCCAAAAGTCCATAGAAATGTCGTTCCGAGCGCTTCGTTGCTTTCGCAGGGACCTAATTGCGCTCACGGGCGATATCTCATACTCTCGGAAGATTCTCGGTTGCGGCCCTTAATTTAAGGCACTCCACAACTCATACTCGAGCTCATTCAATCATTTGAGATCACCGCAACCGAACCGTGGGCGGAGAACTTTTCCGATCGGGGAAAGATCGCCCAGGAAAGGCAAGGCAATGAACTTTAATCTCTCACAAAGTCATTTGTTTATTCAAAGTTTCCATCCCTTCAAAGGTTCAGATCTTCGAGCGCTTGCGCACATCACTGTACGCTGACTCCTAGCGCGCAGCACATTTTGTACATTGCCGTACATGAGGTACGTTATCTCGATGGAGTAGGAATCAATCGGTTCGTTGCTCGATTGAAATTTTATACAGAAGATGGGGAGCCAAGATGACGCTATGTGTGGGGGAATTCGCGATGATCGGCCAATGAAACGGTGGTGTAATTGTCGTTCTCCTAAATCCGTGCTGGAAGATTCTCTCCGCTGGCCATCTCTGGCAGACGATGGACAGAAGAAATCTGATAGATGTTTCCTCTCTACATCGGTGTATAAGAATAGATGGATACATATTTATATGGCGATGTAAAAAGCGCCGGCACGGCGAAGGAGAAACATGATTACGCTCACGCAAGACTGACGAAAAAAAGTTGACAGAAGATGGAGCGTGAAACTCAAGACAATTTGACCTCGAGGTCTGATAGCGTTGCTCATTGCAAGGAACATGGATCGCCTTCGATAAGGAGAGCGTGAGAAGCTTTCTGAGATCGGATCATGAAAGGGAACATTGCCTGAATGGTTTTTCACAGCTTGGATATGGGAAGCGAGAAGCCGAAGAAGTGCACACAGGAACGATCAAATGAAACTTCGGGTTTCTGACAAGACGAAGTTCGAGCTCCAGGAACGAGGCTGATCGCGCAGGCGCACCTGGAGTGCTGACCACACGTCACCCTCGTTCCGGACTCTGTCTCCCGTTGGCTCTCTCCCAAAGTACGCCGAAATATCCGCGAAGGGCGTCGCACGTATCAATCCTGATTAAATGCATGACGAGATCGGGCAACATTCTTCGAATGACCCAGATACTCGAAAATCCTTGGTTCCTCAGGGATAGATATGGGAGAAGAGAACATGGCTTCGAACTTCGACTTTTCGGACAGAACAGAGAAGCTTCGAAAGAATACACTGAAAGTGAAAGGACACCGAAGAGACAAGCTGGAGAACCACTCCCGAAAATCGCGTCATTAAGGTTGGAGTGGGTGGTCGTCGTCATCTCGACCTGATCGAATCACCACTTGATGTCGAGGGATTGCGGCTGGTTCACGATTGCACTGAAACTTATGGGGGAAACATTCACGGTCATTTCCACACGCTCGCTCGGACACAAAAAAACAGAGCCACACACTGCATAGATGTCGCTGGCTTAGTCGCTGTCACGCATCCAAAGGAACGAAAACGCTTGATCATATAATCTTATGTACAAGTGCATCATCAGTTCGACAAGGCGAACAACTACAGTTGCGGCTTCCCGACGAGAGGGCGTTCGAGAACGCTCTCCGAGCTCTCTCGGGGGCCTCTTGCGCCAGGAACACGTCTCTAGCCTCAAACAATTCAATCGATCACCACTCAATATTATCGAGGGCACGTCGACGACGATACGATGAAGGAATCCTCCTTCACCGAGTCGATCGTTTCCCTCAAGTGCCATCCGTTGAATGGACTCGGATCGAACACTCGTTCCGAATGGCAAAGCCATCAACAGTAGGAACTGTCGGGTCTAATGGACAGATTTGTACAGGTTATGTACAAAATAGTTAAGGCGACACAACGTGATATTTGGGAGACGGAAGGTCGGATTCTAGAAAATTCAACAGGCTACAAGGCTAATCTATACGGAAGACGCTGCTGCGGGACTCGAGACCGCCATCGAAGCTGCCGGTCCCGGCGCCGCATTGCAGTCCGTCACCGGGGCCGATTCCGGGACCGCGAGCGTCACGGGTCTCCCGGCGCGCCAATGGTACAGAAGACTTGTCAAACATGCTTTGTGTTGCGAGAGCGTATCTCCTGGAAACAGAGAGAAGAAAGCCATCAGATGTCATCAGAATGAGTCACCTGCGAATCGCTCGAGTATACAGATCACGAGTGTCCTGAATCATTAACTCTTCTTCACTCACCTTCGCTCGTTTGCACTATCTCTCCGAGACTCTTGAGAATATCTTGACATTCTTCCCGGTCAGCGTCTTGCAGCTGTTTAGCTATGTCCTCTTTGCTCCAATATACCTCGAAATCTTTGGGAAGATCAGCCATTTGTACTAAAACCTTACAAGCGCGTAATTCGTGCTGACTCTTTGTGATGTCTTCCACGCGGGTTCTTTTAGCCGCGCGCACGTCTGGGTTCTTCTCGTAATGCTCCCCGTTCCCGCGAGAGTTTCTCGGATTTTTCTCGCAGCTCTTATCCGCGAGAAGCGAACCGTTGGAAGTAGTTCGGCAACGTTTTCCACGAGTTCGCATTCTCGAGGGTCGTCGCGACGAGGTTTCTGCGTTTCCGTTGCTGTTGTTAAGAACGGAGCTTCCGGTGCTGTTGTCCTGCACCTTGACAGCAGCTGCATTTGTCTCTCTGAAAGATTCACAATCGAGGCTGTCGTTGTAATTGTTGGGGTTGGTGCTGCTGCTGCTACAGGTGTTGTTGTTGCTGCTGCAGTTGATGTTGTTGTTAGCCTCTGCGAGCTTGCCGTCGTCATCTTCGCCTTTCTTCAGATCAGCATCTTGGATTCGCTTCTTAACAGTTCCACCAGCGGGTGCCGAAACCCCCGAGGTGTGCTCTGGCGATGCTCCTCCCTTCGAAGATCTTTTCCTTAGCGAAAACACCGCGTTCGGAGTGACAACGTTTTCACACATATTGATTTCGAGCTTCTTAATTTCACGTTCGAAAAGTCGTTTCGTCTTCTTGTCGTCTTCTTCGTTCGACGGTGCCGCGATCGCCGGTGACGAGTCCTTGCTGAGGTCGCCTTGGATGCTTTGAGCCCGCGACGAGCATTCCGCTTTGGTGCTGTCGGCGTTATCATCGTTCGCGGCCCCGAATTTCTCGTCATCGAATACCTCAGGTACGATTTTCCCGCTTTCGTCGACACCCTTCGGCTGAACTACGCTGCTTGTCGTCTTGCAATGATCTTTCGGCACAACCTGCTCCTCGGTGGTTTCCCGGTGACCGTTCAACCTTTTTAGTGCGTCTTTCCTCAGCGTGTCGTCGTTTAGTTTCCCTTCGGCTTTGACGATAGCCACGCCCCTCTCTTTATCGTCGTAAACAGTTCGACCTATGATGGCGTCACCGTTCTGGAGAGGAACCACTTTTTGATCATAGGTAGGGTTCACGTTGATTGCGCCTAGATCTTCATTTTTCAACGAAGCCAGATCGGCGGGAAGCTCATCTGTTTCACTGAGCTTATCGATCTCGTCGGTGAGCGATTGAATATTCGTCAGCAGATCGACTTCTGGCTGGTCCGATAGAAGGTGTTCATTCAAAAACGAATCGTCTAGAGCATTCACTGGAGCTTTAACTTCGTCAGGTCTCTGGACACTATTTTCTTCAGGCTTAGGAGCCTCTACGGCATGGCTTTGCTTCCTCGCCTGGAACCATGAGGGGGCGACATGAGCTCAATATCATCGTTCCCTCAAAACGAGGGAAATCAAACCTATTCTGAGAGAGAAACGGGTCGGACCGGACCCAGGCACGAGATTCCCGACGTCACTCACCTTCGGGCGGAATTTAGTCGTTAAGCCCTTGGCGAATCTATCCTTGATCTCGTCGTCCGGGGGATGGTCGTGCTGCTCGTCCAATTGTTTCACCTCCAGGCCAGTGCCGTGCTTGTTCAGTTGAAAGCTTATTCGTGCGTTGCACGATCCGACGGGCCTAAAATTAGAAGAAGAATTTTTGATTCTCGAATTATTCGGCAGAGCTGTTCCTCACGTATCGACTCGTGGTGTCCCGCGGAAGTCTCGCCGAGCTCTTGCGCGTCGTGACCATCCCGGAAAGTTGGTGGGCGACGCTCATGTGGAGACAATACGAATACTCACACTCTCGCCGCGTTGGAGTCGACCGGTGGAGTTTCTATCAGCTGTCCGTCGTCGTCCCGCTTTTTCTTGACGTAGTTCGATACCATGGTTAGCTGCCGAGATCGCACGCAACGAAATTTGAGCGCAAAATACTTTATCCCAGGATCCGCATTGGCGTTCGCAAATTGCTCTTTCAGCTTCTCTTTGCCTTCGATGCGTTTCAGGAGCATTGAACCGATCTTTCTGCAAAGACGACTGCTTTCAATATCGCAATCCTCTCTCGACCTCCTAGATAATCCTTTCCCCTACCCACAACTAATTTATCCACAGAATTTGCCCGCGTAGAAGCAGACAGAATACATGAATATTCGGATACGAACCTGAACCTGTAGCCCATCGGAGACGCGTATTTCTCGACGGCCTGTTCTGCTTGCTTGTAAGATCGAAACAGTGCTCCCAGGTGAAAGTCCGGAACCGGACCTCGAGCCTTATCGTCAGCTTCGGCAGATAGATCTGAATCAGAGTTGTGACTACGCTGTGAGGCATTTGAAGATCCTGAAGTTCTTCTAGGCCTGCCCAATAAGGCCTGTAAAGTTGACGCTGCTGCCTGCTTATTGGGTGACCCTGAATGTGAAGAGTAGAATCACATTAATTTCGGTAATTTCCCACAACTCCTTCCCGGGCATAATTTTTCTCAATCCGCTTCCCCGATCCGAACGGAATCCCCAAGCGCTCCGCCGAGAAATCATTCCGGTAGCGCATCTCAGGCTCAATGACTGAATGCAGGCGTACGAACTCACCAACTTGAGGCGGAGCCGATGCGCTGAGATCTTTAAGATTAATTATTTGAGTATGTTGCTGCTGAGGGCTGTGTTGATCGTTCGAGTGATTCTTATTCTTCATGGACGTTAATTGTAAGGGACCGGTGGGTGCTTCCGGAAGACTCGACTCCAGACAAGACATTAGAGGTTTCTGAGTTGATCCGACGGCCGAATCCCCGTCTGGCTTCATCGGCTTACTATCGTTGTGTTGTACTCCGTCGAGAAGCGCTTTTTCCAAATGGGTACCGAACATTTGTTGCGAAGCTTGCCCCAGTTCCGTGTAGAGCATACCCGGGGCCTGTTCGACGTAGGGATTCATCGTTTGAGCGGAGAGGTGCTGATGAACAACCGAGGGTCGCATCGGCGTCGGAGCCTGCGGTGCCATCTGGTCTCTACTCAAATCAGTTGGAAGCGGCGCCACCATTTGCGGCATAGGCTGCATCTCCTGATAGTGTTGAGTTGGAGGAGGCGGTGGCATGACCTCGGGCATCGGTGCGTAATATTGCGCTTGTTGTTGCTGTGGCGGCACCGGTTGTTGCTGCGGAGGGGGCGGCTGATCTTGAGCTAGTTGTTGGTACATCTGTGGGTTCTGAGGGAAACTTGGCATGTGAGGGGCTTGCAGCTGGTTCTGGGCCGGATGGCTTTGCTGTAGAGCTTGAGCGTTCTGAGGAGGAGCCGGTCCCGCCATTGGGACCGGGGGCAAGCCTTGGGGTAGGTTCTGCTCGTGATGATGAGCCGGGGGAGCAGAATACAACGGTTGAGGAGGGTACGCCGACATCTGTTGGCCCGAATAATCCACCTGCTGGTAGTTTGGCTGTTGGTATACTGGACTGGCGTATTGTTGCGGAGCTCCTTCGCCGTAAACCATTGGTGGTTGCTGAAAACCTCCCAGGTGGCCGAAAGAAGGTAAGGGCAAGCCCTGTTGCATATCACCCTGATTCGGCTGCTGGTAGGTCGCCATATCGTATTGTGCAGGTGGCGCTTGGTATTGCTCCATCGGCTGGTACATCTGCTGATCGTAGTACACGGGCGAAGGTTGCATCATGGGACTCATCGTAGGATTGTTATCGTGGTTCGGTGGAGGGGGTGGAGTTTCGTCGACTGGTGGTCCGCACTCTTTCAGCTCGAGGGCCACAATTTCGAGTTTTTCGCCATCTTTTGTGACACCCATCCGAAACCACGTGCCGCAGTCGCCCGTCGCTTTCCTGGGGAAGAAAGACTCAATCGTACATTCGACTCTTTCGCGCTCTCAGATAATTTTCTCCAGTTGTCGCGGTATCGGTCTACGGAGAAGGGCTCGTGGAGTGTTGTGTCTGTTCATCTCGAGTTTCGATCCTCGTGGATTCTATTGCCCAGTAAGTCCGTCATACAATCCTTCATTGGTGTTCAATTACTTTCTTTGCCGCGGTGAGTCGGGCTGAAATCTACCGGCCGGAGTTAAAACAACAGCTCCGTTGCAATGGAAACGGGGGAGTGAATAACATGTGGAAAAGCTGAGAATCGGAATCAAGGATCAGAACGATTCGATTCGCTCACACAGACGCGCCTTCCGTGGGCGGAATATTCGAGAGATTCACAGCCTGGATCGTATACCTCTCCCCGTGTCAAGGAATAGAACGATCCAACTCGGAGGGGGACACCTCACAAGCTCGCGGGTATCTCCACCCGGTAAGTCACGACGGCGAGTGAGCCACAAATCGACGACGACCGCCGCTGGGCTCGAGATACGGCTTCGATCCAGAGCGAAATAAAACTTACGATTCCTTGCGACTGCAGTTCATTTTGAGTTTGTAGTATTTCAGTCTTGGCTGAGGCGGAGGAACGACGTTGTTTTGAGTTGCCCATTGCACGGTTTTTTGGTAGTGTTTGATGAATCGATGCCGAGTCGCTTCCTGGAAGGCCTGAATCGTCGACATAAACTCGTCATACGAGCTGAACTGTTGGCCGATGTGAAGAGACATTTCGGCTGACGATACTCGCACCACTTCAAGATCACCAGCTTGTTCTGTTGTAGCTGTGCTTGTCCTATCTGGAAGAAAAAGGTCACTCAAACCAGGCCATACCGATTCCGAGAGAACAGTCTCACTTATTTCGCACTGTGATCGTCGCACGGAACAGTTCGAGCAACCTCAGCCAGTAAAAGCTACGGCCGCCGCTGCTGCGGTAGCTACTGTTGCTTCTACATATTTGATGGGTTGCCACCCAGAATTGAGGGGCAACGAGGACTCTGTCATGGCACGAGCGACTTCCCGGAGCTCTCACCTCATGACGGTCGCAGAGAGCGTATGTTGAAGGCCGAGGGCATCTCGGACCACTCTGTGTTGTCAACTCGAAAATATTCGGGTCCGCAGGCTCTCACTCTACTCCGATTTGCTAGAAGCCGCCATCATGCTTTGTTTTTGCAGAGCACGCATGCGCCGTCTCGGTCTTCGACACTCCACCTAGCCGCACGCATTTACTTCGAGTCTAAAGCTGGCATGGACATCGATTCACGACTCACGACACGAGCTCGCACGTATCAATGATAAAGGATGGGCTCAGCTGCTCTGTATACCAACAAATCGGTGTATATTGCAGATTAAAATGGCGAATGTTTCACTGTGATGATTAGATGCTTCGGAGCAACCAAGCACCCGAACGAGAGCATGAGCAGCTTTGTTTGTTTGCGAAAAGAGAGAGCAACACAAGAGAAGCGCCGCCGCGGCGGCGATGGCGCGCGCGAGAGGACAGACGACTAAACGCCACCGGCATGTGAGGTCCGATGGCTCACGGAATTCAAGTTCCCCTCCGTTCAATGATCCGTTTGCTTATCAGAGGCACCGCGATCCCGAGGATCGAGTTCTAGAATGTACCGATGGGAAGATACACTCCTCTGGACATGACGTTCAGTTTGGAGCCCGTGTGTATTAATGCATTGGCGTGGGTTGCCAATATATTCCGATTTCATCTCTCTTATCCGCCTGGATCGGATTCAGGACAAGTGATAGGCTTCACGTGTTTTCGAGCATGATCCTCTGGTCAAGAGAGGTGGTGAACGCTATGCTTAGCTAAGAAGTTATCGTTCTAAATGCACAGTACCGGCTCTTCCGGTCGGGATTTCCGGGAGCGATGATCCCGTTTGTCAAGAAAGAGCAGTCTCTCGGCCTGCTGGGATGCATTGCCTGCAGTCGCGTTCGAACTCCTCGGAATCGAAGCTGAAAGAATTTTTCGATTGCCGAGCTCCCTCGGAGGGACCCGAAAATTGTTGGGCATCTGCTGTCAACAAGAGAAAAAGGAGAAAGCTCGATCTGTACGGATCGCGTTGGTCGATAGCTGAGTTTCGTGGCGAAGGGGTCGTCATCCGAATGAATTATCAATGCATCTATCATGGAGCCCATGTCTGCGAGCTGGGAGTGATACGCCTGTAGCTCTTTCTCGCGGCTCTTCGCCATACTCGATATTTTCTGTTGGACACTCAGAACCAGGAGCTCACCCAGGAGGAGGGGGCGGAGGAATTGGGCTTCATACTGCCTCACTTGCGTTATCGACTCCATAACTGAGTTACCGCGATTACTCCAAAATGAAATCTATTGGCTCTCCGTGATTCAGACTTTGCGATGAAAGTTTTCAGCGTAAATTCCCGGATGCGGAGGCCGGCGTTGGAGTCGAGATGTCTCTCTGAAGCTTCTCCACGTGATTCAGATGGAGGAGATCTCCATCAACCCGTATGTTTGATCATGAGACAAACAGATGAAGAGGATTGGTTCTCCGACAATCATCGGTGATAATTCGGAATGTTGTTTGCCATAGAAAAAGCATCTTACTCTCGCCACTCGAAGATCAATACGAGCTCTTGTATGAACGAGAATCCACCGCGTTGGACACCTTGTGAATGTGAGAGAGCCGGGTTCTCACCTGACAGCAGAGGGTACACACACGTATATCTATCATGAATCATGATTGATTCTAGACTCCGAAGGAGATGGAAAAACAGCGAGCGGTGCTGACATCTTTTTTCGGTAAAAGGAAAGACCTCGAGTAGCCGACTCCTCTCTGAGTCAATCAATAGACGAGCAGTCTCTCATAGATGGGCACATCCGGGGGGGGCGAGAATAAGATCAGGGAGGTCCGGTGGGCTGAGAATCTGAGGAGCATCTCGCAAGCCCCGCTCGACGAGATTACTCATAATTGAGGCGTTCGTCTGATGAGTTTTGCATTCGGACCATGAATTTTGAAGAGCATCACGAGGGAGCGTCGAGCGTGTGATGGATCCGAGGTGATGACTCAAAACCCGCCGAGAGCCTCCGTGTTCCCTCGACTTCTGACAAGCGTGCCCAAGAGCGGTCGTATTAGGCCCGCCTTCCCTTCATGTCGGGAGCTCCCTCGAAGTTCAAGAATCACCATCACGACCCTGAGATTTCGAGGAAGCCTCGAATTTTTTGCCGCGACTAGATCTCAGAGCTCCCCCACCTTGAAACTCCGGCCCCCTGATGGGGGAAGGGGTTTAGACGAGGCTGACTCCAGACTGGATCTCGGATCTCGGTGAGTGTCCGAGGGCTCATGATGGAGAAATATTAATGGCGGAACAACTTCAGCAAAAGGGATTAATCGTTTCCCTCCTTTCATCTGCGAATAGAGGACTCTCGTAGCCAATCCCGAGAACTTTCCTTTGCGCGAAATCGACTGCGGAAGGCTCATTCAAACTTTTGAAAACCGCGGTATATTCAGGGAGAGGGGTAGCAAGCAGGAGAGAGCGTTAGTTCGTGAACACACAACATTGGGGGATGATACGAAAGCAGCCCGGAATAGCGAACCGCGAGTGCTATCTCGGAATCAGTCTCCGAAATTAATTTACCGGCTGATTAGGTTGGGAAGCGCATCGCTCCGCCTCTGAGCGAAACGTCGCCCCGCAATCGACCCCAGCCGCTCCAATTGAAGTGACACTGAGCGATGGCGAATAAGCCGCCTAGCAGGTGAGAGGAAATTCCGGGACATCACACTTGTTCTAGAACGTCGATCCCGTCACCGAGCTCCTCGGTATGAGTGGGGGCTCCCTGCGTCGTGATTCATCGCCATGACAGGACGGCAGAGATCATGAGCTCGGGGAAGGCCCCATGGCAGAAGCGACGACGAAAATTCGAACACCAAGTAAAATCATAGTTTCGGGATGTTCTCGTAAACCGCCTCGATAATTCATTGTCAGATGGAGCGAGTACTGCGAGATGCACGAAGTCATAGAGGGGACTCGTTTTCTGCCATTCAAAACCCCGTTCAAAAGAGTGAGTGATTGTCAAGCTTATTCTCTCGGTGGCGATTTGGAGTTATTTAACAGATGCATTCCATCATTCCAGGCAGTCCTCAACCCGAAAAATTCTATTCGGGAGAGCTTCAACGCCATTGATTTGCTCAGAAAAGTCGGGAACCTGGGACTCGTCTTGAATTTAGTCAAAACAGACCGTTACTATAATGCAGCGGTGAGACATTGAGAATCCCCGTGGGGACCGATCATCGATGTTCTGAAGATCTATTGGATGATTTTTCCATTTGATGATCCCACAATTGGTGGAAGCGGCGAATGAATCACAGAAACCAGACGAATTTCAGTTGTACGGATCGAAGAAAGTCGAATATCACCACGTACGCTTGACTGGTGGAGGGAGGGTACCGTCTGGGGACGAAATTGCCGAGTAAGTTCACACTATATGACGCGCCCGACAGGGAGCCCGCACGGAGACACGGAGCCCAGTCAACTACAGTAAATGTCTTTCACATCCACAGTGTGTTCCGTCGACTTGATCGATTTATCCTCCGCAACAAGGACGATCCTGCGAAACTCATCGGAGTACATTGTACTCATGGAGTGAACAGGACGGGCTATATAATTTGTCGGTGAGTGAGGGCGCCTGATGAGGTCGGACAGTGCTGTACCTATATTCGGTGCTGAGCTGCCAGACCCCGTGGCGTCGATCAAAATGAGGATCGTATTCGAAAATCATCCTCTTCCAATCAGGTACATGATTTGTAAACTCGGATTCGAACCTGACGAAGCTATCCGGAGGTTCGAGAAGGGTCGGAGGCATCGATTCGATCATGAAGAGTACGTAGAGGCTCTGCGTACCCTGCGACCGGCAGTGGATGATTCCGCGAGGGAATGGCACTCTGTGGGAGGCCGCATAATCAGCGGTGAAGAAGAATCAGAAGACGATTTCGATCCCGACGAGCTGGAGCGTCTTGCACGGAAACGGAAATCTTCTTCCTCGGAAAGGTCCGAAGGAGTCGGAGCACTCCGTGAACACCTTTCAATCGAATTCTTCAAGACATTAGGAGTGGTAACTCATATTTGATCTCGTTCCGATCACCATAGGTCAGCCAATCACCGTGACTCCAACGGCGGGTTCTCCACGGCGGGAGCAAAACGCCGGGGACGCGAAGACGCTGATCGACCACGACGGTGAGATTCTTGACCGCTTCGATGTTGGGTCTGTCCCGGATAAATTGAGCACGGATGTGATGTGCAATTATGAAATGAAGTTAAAACCGGATCGGCTTTCGAGTTCGGTGGCCTCGCTCCGTGAGGACATTCGGGCTCCGAAATGCATTCTTCGCTCTGATAGTGATCGAAGCTACGCCTATGAAACTCCGAGCGATTAGGGGAAACTTGCCGAGGGATTCTCGGCTTTTTTCCCTGTGAAAAATTTGGAGGCCGTATTCTAACCGAGTCATCTTCGGCGAGTGCTTACAGGCCCTGGAGTTCCTCTTCTAGCTCGAGAAGTCGACGAGACGATCGATCGAGAAGTCCAGTGAGAATTTCTCGGAGGTGGGCTGAAGACTGTGGACATTGGATGTGGTTAAGTGCATGGTCCTCTGGAGCTGGACTTCTTTTCGTCTTGCTCCAGAAGAATTGTCCCCGCTCGTCCCTGTCCCGGCGTGCTTCGAAAGAGCATGTGCCCGAAAAGGGCGATCCCCGTTGACTGCGCCTTCTCAATTCCCCGCTTGCTTCCAGGGACGGCGGTGACCACAGGAGCTATGGGGATCGGAGTTCGCAAGGAGCAGAATCGAACGATCGACTCTGGCCCTACACTGGACATCGAACTCCTGGAGGGAGGTTCAATGCGCCGGAGTACCTCGGACCTCGGCATGAGGATTGGAGGCGGAGGTACTGACATGCGTCACGTTCGAGCGCGATGAGAAAGAGAAAAATAATTGTCCATAAATATATCCAATATGATATTATTCTGATAAATACGTAAATTGAAATTGCTTCTGGGTCTCTTGATCTCCGATTTGTTCGCTAGCGGCTGCTGATTCGCGACGACCTGTGAAAGGAAGCCGAGCGGTAGGACTGATTCCTGGTTTTCATATTCCTCTCGAGTTCTCTGCTTTGAGTCTCTGAAAGAATCAACGAACCCGCGTATCGATCGAGCCTCAAATCCAAGATGGAAGGAGCGATGCACCGTGCCGACGCAGGTACTCCTCGCCGGCGCTCCGTTGAATTCACTTCGGTCGCTTCGTCGCGCTATGCATCGTCTAGTTTTTATAGTGAATCTCTCCGCTTGAAGTTCATTCCAATGGGAGCGATCCTGAGCTTCTGGGCGCTGTCCCCCAGTCGGCGACTCCAGAGGGGCCATACTTCCCTCATTCAGCCTGTATCATAGAGGAGTGTCGCTGAGCAGAACCCATGCGTGATTATGAGTACGGCCGTCCACACTCTTGAGAGAGCTTGCTTGGCACCGTTTTATGTGAGGTTGATTCCCTCTTATTATTTGGGTTGACTTTTTCGACTCTGAAATCGACTCCGTCATCCTTTTTCCCTAGGCTATACTTCCTGCGCGCGTCCATCGCTCACTCGTGTTCCCTATTCAAAATCATAATCGGCTCCCTCGTGTCCTTGCGAGCGAGACTGTGTTCCCGGGAGCCCCGTTCCCAAACTTTCCCATGCTGGGCGTCGGGACTTGATTCGGATGACTACCGCTCGCGACAGGATGGAAATCGGCACGCTGCTCAAGTCGTTCTTTGCGAGCGATGGAAACGAACTCGCGGGGTCCCAGACACGCCCTGGTTCTGTTCTATGTGTCCCCATCAAGGAGTACCGCGAGCCTCACTCCACATGGCGCTCACCAGCTGACATATCCGTAGGATGGGTCCGAGAAGTGATCCTGTGGAAGCTCTGTGATAACTCCGTGAGAAGCGTGACGAGCCAGTGATGGAGTCGGCTGAGAAGCTCCGAGCATTACTGGGGTCCAGCGTGGACTTGCCGGAGCGACTCGGAGACGAAAAAGATCGCCAAACGTACCTCTTCTTCATGAAGAGTGTATTGACCGGTTTAGATGTCAGTGAACACAAACGCGACATTATCTGTGCACTCAAAGTCCTCCGCCCGTCGGATCAGCTCCGTGAATTGATTCGAGCCGTCTCGGCAGCACCCGAGGGCTTCAGAAAACTCGCCCTCGTCTACTTGCTCAGTACAATACTGACTCGAGATTTCCTGGCCAAACTCTTCCAAGAGCATCTCCCTCGCTATAGCTCAAAGATCACCTGTCAAGCACTATCGAATCTTCCGTCGAAACTCGCCAACGAACTCAAGTCTGAGCTGCCCGCTCCCTTCAGCGAAAAACGCTTCGCGAAACTGTTATCATCAGCTATTTCCGATCACCTGGACAGGATGGCTGAGAATCTCCGCCGGAATATCGACAACGATTCAATCATGATTTCAACCTTATTCGGCATGTTGGCTCGTCATCACCACGAGTCACTGGGGTCACTCGTCCCATCGATTTTGGACAGGTCGAAAGATTTCGTTTTCCGAACTGTGGCGCAACGTCTAGTCAGAAATGTTCCTGCAGAGCTAAAAGAGAATTTGGTTATACTCATTTGCTACAGAACGCCTTGCTACAAGCAGATCGACTGGCTCCTCGAAGACACCGTTGTCACGGATTCGAACATCGAGCACATCCTAGTGCAGAAGCTCCTCCTGGGTAGATATTTCCATTGTGATCGAGTCGTGCGCAACGTCTTCGGATACTTGCTGAGCTCCCCGGCGCGGAAAGCCATAGCTTGTAGAGCTGTCGTCGAAGTGTTCCATGCCTGGGCGGATAAGGTGTTGATGCGACATCAGGACATGCAGCAGCAGTTTTATTTGACCAGTGCGCTTCTGGTCGTCTGTGGATTCTTAAAGAACGGTTTCAAACTCGGTCCCCAGTCGGAGGAAGCCTGCGTCAAAGCCTGTCTCCACGGAGTGCAGAACCATCTAGGAGATCCCGATGACACGTTGAGGAACTTCGGCATGATCGTCGGACAGGAATTCGTTGGGAGCTGTGAAGTCTCAAATCAAGAAACCGGACTTTCCGATCGCACCAGGCCACGGGGAGCTCCTCGCTTATTTGGAAACCTACAAAGAAACTGTGGAAACGGGAACGCTCGAAGCCAGAGGAGAGGACCCGCAAGAGGCAACTGCTGTGGATAGCGACGACGATTCAGAGCCAGATGACGATGACGACGTCGTATACAAAATTGATCCCGCATGTAAAGTTCCTCTGTATCTTCGGGACGCTCTTCAACTTCTCATTCCCGGGAAAGACGGTGAACATTTAGAACAGATAAACATCTGTCTCGAGCATTTACCTCAACTGATCAAAAAGTATCCCCATGAGCTCAAAGATATTGCCGAACAACTCTGTAGGCTGGTGCTCTTCGCGGAAGAGGCACCGCGCGTGTTTCCGAAGATGCAAGCGTTGAAAAGAGAAGCCCTGGTCCTGCTCCTGATCCACGCTCCGCTGACGTGTTCCACGTACCTGATAGATACATTCTTCAGTATCCACGTGAATCATCGGTATCGCGTGGAAATTCTCTCGGCAATAATGTTAGCCAGCGATCGATTCACGAACGAGGACCCGAATGTCAACGTGCCCGACGGGAAGAAACCTCGTGATGTCACTGGATTGAAGGCTTCGAATATCCACAGGAATCTGGATCGACTCGTAAGCAGCGGAGGGAAGAACAAAACAGAATGGTCCAGCGACTGGGAGGATTCGTTGGAAGACAGTGACCAAGTGCTTCAGAAACATTGGCGCGAGGTTATCGAGGAAAGAATCGCCGGGAAAACTCGTAAAATCGCATCTGGAACCGAAATCAAAACCAGAGAAAATCGTTTCGGTCAGGTCGTCGGCCATTTTTTCTATCCCCTGATGAGACATGTTGATGCAGAGGTTCCCCTGAAACTCGAGACCGACGACAGCTTCCTCCTGGTTAAGCTGTTGCAAACTCTGGGCGTTTTGATGAACTCAGCCCGGAACACCCCGCAGGCTTATCAGATGGGGAAAAGCCTCTTACAGTTCTGTGGACTATTCCGCTATCACGAGCACCAGATGATTCGTCAAGCTTGTGCTTTCGCTGTTGGTTCTGTGCTCTCATCGGTTCCCGAAGAACTCTTGCAAGAGCATTTCTCCGAAGATTGCTCAGACCTTAGCCAATGGGTCACCGGTGAGATCGCAACGAGCGTCCCAGACTTCGAGATGAAACTGCCCTCGGTCGGAAGCGAAGTCTCCGCCGGACCGATAGCGATGAATTCCAGGCGGATTCAAGAACTCACTTAGAGAAGAGAACTTGGATTCCTTCTGCTGTGAATAAAATGGGAATACCTCGAGTCGAAGAGTTTTCATCATTCCTTTTCCCTCACAGTGTGCCGGAAAATGATTTCCCACGAGGATTTCTGCTCTGGATATCAGTCCACCGAGGCATCAGGGTCTCGATTCGGACATAGTTCCGGGCCGTATGGAAGTCGAAGATATTCCCATCATCGGAGAAGCCAAATCGAACGCTGCTCTCCGGTGAGACTTCTGATCGTTCTCACTTTCCTCTCCTTACCGGATTCGGAGCAGACCGGATTCATTCAGCTGTCGTCCCCGAACTTCCGTCGGACATTTTTTCCGGGGAAGCGCGCATGAATATCAGAGCCAAACTGATCGTAAGGCCGAAGGCGAAGATCGATGAAATCGCCATCAGAGAAGAACGAGAGCACTTCCTCCTTCTGAACTCCGCAAACTCGGTTCTCTCTTCAAGCCGCTCCTCGGGGAGGACATTTGTGCTGAACATATTGGCGTTAGAGAAGAGATCCGTGAAAGTGCTAGCGAGTGGGTCTGTGCTTTCCGCAAAGTGAACGTCGGTCATTTGACCCGTTTCGGTCATAAGGGATCCCGAGTGATAGAATCTCGATTCCCGATTCCGTCCGCTTGAATCATCGCGCAATGTAGAAGACATTCCCGAATGATGGAAATGATCAGCTACTCGTGCTCGTCCAATGCTTCGTTTTTTCGGTGGGGCAGCTCGCTCATCCTGATGTTTTTCTTCATGATCGTCTACTTTCCCGAACTCGTGCTGGCGCGACGAGAGCCAACGTCGATGATCATTTAGAGCGAGCTCCAGGCTGAAGACTGAGGGACTGGGGCAAGCTCCTTGAACGAAACTACAGGCCGAATTACGCGGACCGCTCTTGACGAAAGAGAGCGTCAAGCGTGTCACTACAATCCACCCAAATACCTGTATTTATTGCAACCAATGAGACATAAATCGAGGCCGATGCGATGATCTAACGCCTACTGCCCTGATTTCTCCTCAGCAAATCGACGCTCTAGTCGCACCCGCTACGCAACCGCTACCGGGGTATTCAGACCCGGAGTTGGCTCGAGGCTCGACCCTGTCAGGATGCCAAAACCTTTCTTAACAATTTCACTCATATCATAACCCGCGACATATACACCGAGTACGATTACGGACGCCACAGCGATCGTGGCGATGAACGGCGACATTCTCCTATACCAGGAGAGCCACGGAGCTCGGCAACGTCTCCTCGAAGTTCGAAGAACTGCTTTTTTGGCGAAAATGCTCTCTCGGAACATCATCTGCCGCCGCTCAGAGGGCAAAGACATCGTCTCCGTAGAGACGATTGTGTCGCTGAGCTGTGCGCTCATCTGGGGTCGTTCTGTCACGACATGGACGGGATTCTCTTTCTCATCGACCGCTGCCCCGGCCGCTGCTTTGGGAGCGCGGATATCCGGGGGTCTTCTCGACTTTCTCTCATCGGGAGGCAATCCCTCTTTTCCGCCAATCTTCCGGGCTCCGTCGGCATCTCCTTCCTTTTTCTTTCGGTCGTCTTCTATTCGCGCATCCTGCTGCACGGGAACTCCGACCTCGATCTCAACGTATTCACCATTTTTCAGTCGAGTTCTGGATTTTTTTCTACCTGACTTCATGCGCACTTAAGGAATGATTCGACGACCGATCGATGGTAGATGACGATGAGCTCGAAACCTCTCTCAGACGCTGTGGCGCCGACGGAGTCGAAGTTGCGTGGTGAGCGCTTCATGTCATCCTCCCAGGAGATCGTATCCTGAATCCTAATCCTGATCCCTCATAGTTTCAGGGGATACCCTGATCTTGCCGTCCGATCACCGCGAACCGCGAGGGAATCTTAGGGAGTCTTCGTCGTTTTCGAAGAATACTTTTCTTCGTGATACTGGTGCATGGAGCATGGATGACGTATGACGTACGAGTGACCCCTATCTTTTCTTAGGGAGTATGGGGAGTCTGTCCGACTTTATTCGATTCAAAGTGCCGAAGCTCTCCTCCCCGGGGCTGTGAGGAACACTCCGTCGTGAGTCGTGAAGCTCGACCGCTGGAACGCTGGATGCTCCGCGCCCGGGAAGCGTGGTGTTCCCTGCGACGTGGCGGCTCGAGGAACATCAGCGTCAGTTCAGCACATGTGAGGATTGAGGACCACAGACCTCTCCTTTGTCCGTCTCGTTTCATTGAGGCGTGGTTCTTGACCGGGATCGGAGCGCTAGCCATAATTTCCTGCAGCGCGAATCGATATCCTAGCTCGGAAAGCCTCAGCGTTTCTTTTTTGCTTCACGGACGGGTTGGCTATAGCGTCTGTATATTCTGCTCGCAGTACCGCCGGGAAAAGATTTTAGACAAGTTCTCGGGATATCGCGTCGAATTGGTTGACGGGGAGTTATCTCATCCGGTCATTTGGCGTTCCCACGGTATGCGAACAACGAAGCTCAAAGAAATCTCGACTGAGGACCGAGGACTCCCGCCTCGCGAAGGCATTCTGCCGGAATGTGGTCAGAGAGCTCCGGTAATTTATGAAGCCCGATATGGACACGGATCGAATGAACTTGATCTCTCGGAAAGTTCACCGCTGATTCCGTCGTGGAAAGTCGACAAACATCATCATCAATCGATACGCATGAATGTAATGAGAATTTTCCTCAGAGTTTGAAAAGCTGACAAAAGTTACCGGAAACCCAGCGGCGGGAGCCTACACGAGGTCGAGCGCTGCTCTGTCCGAAGTTGTAACAGAAGACGTGGTTCCAGCCACCCTTCTGAGCAAAGCGCTAGAAAAGCCTATTGGATTGCTCGGATCAAGCAGGGGGTGCCGTTTAATCAGTTTCGCAGTGCTCCTCCTCCTAGCGGTGAGCATATGGAGAGACTGGGACTCTTCGCAGAAACTGCTCGTAACGGACGGTGAGATACTTCTGGCTCCACATATGTATGTCAAAATTATCGGGTCCATCCAACTTGACGGATAGAACCTCACGGTAGTTTCTCCTTCACGATCCGGTGATCTCGGACTTCTTCGGCATGTTGTTCCATGAAGGAGTACGAGAGCAACATCGCAGTACAAGATTTCAGCTTATCTTTCTGTCACCTCCCAGATCCGGAAGCGTCAGAGATGCCCGAGGAAAGATCCACCGGTTCGTACTCGTTTCCTCGTTCCAACGCGCCCGGAAAGCTCAGACGGTGAAGGACACCTAGCTGGACCTCGTGATATGAGGACTTTAGGTCTGCGATAGCCGTCCGTATGCATGGCCGTGGTTCATTGTTTAGGTCCTGAACCGCCGCTGAGTTTTATGACGGAACTGCCGGGAAACTTTTATATCACTTCGCAGATGCTGCGCACCTGGATGAATATTTACGGGCTTCAATAGCGACAGCGCTTCAGGAAACAAATGAGATAATGGCGGAAACATTCAATGGCTCATATTGGAATGAAGAGTTGAGTCGTCTCAAGTGGAGATACAACATTTATGAATCACGATTGTCTTTGGTGCCGCTGACCAACGACTCACTGACTATCGATACGAACTGTGAGGAATCATTGAATCATCTACAGTCCATCCGCGAGCGATTTTGAGACCTGCTACATTTTAATTACCGAAAATATTTATTCGTCGGTCCAGCTCAGCCTAGAGCCGTGACAGGGGTCTTCGGACTCGAAGGATTGGCCTTGGAAATCAAACATTATTGCGGTTGGGCCTGGAAAGAATATTCTTGTACAACTAAGTCGAAGCTGAGAATTGACGTGGCACTGGTGATCCCGGACTATTCGGCGGAGCTCCCGTATCTGAAAACTTTCGATGTGAGTCGTCCAAAAAGGAATTGTCTGTCGTTTCCTCGCATGCGATGGTGCTCAAACGAATGGAATCGGCTGATTATGAAGTCAACTAGGGGCGAGAACTTCGTTATTTAGTGCGATAACTCGACTAACCTAAAACGGAGCAATATATTCAAGGGTCGGGTCGAGGACCTAGCATTGTGCAACTATGATGGTCGGCCCTCATGTTTTTGGCTTCCAAGTGTCAAAGACACACTCGATGCACTTCTTTCGTTGTTCCAGCTATATTTGGATAGCTACTTGGGGGTGTTTAAGGAAGTTTTCGAGGCCACTCTGAGGAAAGTCAGGGACGGATGATCGCGCGTTTTTGGGGAATCTTGTGAATACGTCGAGCTTTCATAGTTTGTACCATGGAGAAGTCTTTAATCCGTGTAAAAAATGAAAACGAGTCCCTCTCGCTCCGACACAGTGTTTTTCGATCGAGTAGCGAAGGCTTCGAGAAATCCTCCTCGATAGATAGATCGTCCCCTTCCAGTGCATCGGAAGGGCCAAGCAGAGCGAGACTTCCTCGAAAATAAACTTACCCGCGTTCTCCGCATCATCAATAACTCATTGTCTTCATCAGCCTTCATATTTTACGCTTAACCCGAGAGATGCGATCCTGGCGGCGAAAAAGGCAGGGCAAGATCCTCCGCCGTTCGCGAGCATTTCTCATGTGGGAAGTCGATCTCCAGCTCATGAATAGACACGATCGGGTGAAGGAACCGGCCCCGAAATACAGACCCCATCCGCGTCGAAAGTTCCGCCCGATCTTGTGAGATTCCCTAACCAAGATTGAAACTCTGGGTGACACTGACAATAATCCTGAGGTGCGTCGAGACTCGAGTTCACCCCTGTCAGGACCCCCAGCTCCTACGGAACCGTCTCCGCTCCTCCATGCGCCCGATCTTCTCATTTGATCAGGGCCAGTCGCCGTCTATTCCCTCAGAAGGCAGCGTGAATTTTGAGTGACTGTCGCAGTAATCCGCCCTCTATCCGGAAAACGACAAGTCCGTCCCCGTCGGATCGCCAGGCGTGTCTACCCGGAGGAGTTCCTGTCTGAACAGGATTCTCTAAGGAATTCCCGCGAAGCAGCTATGCCGCCTCCCCCGCAGACGATGATTCCACTGTCCTTACGAGGAATGGGACCTCGCCTCAGGACATGGACTCGAGGAACACCGTCCCCGACAAGGCGACTGTGCGCGCCGAAGATTCTGACCTGACGGTGACTATGAGATGTGGAGATAAATAGCTGTTTGAAGCCTTAAGTGTCGCAAACAACGAAACACCTATTTTTAAGCGGAGAGACATGCCTTCACTGTCTTTCAAAAAAGGTGAAATCATTCTCCAAGAGGCCCCGTACGCCGCAGCTGTCAATGACGTGTCTCTGCAAACCATTTGTGCCTACTGTTTTGAAGAAGCCACTGTGGAGCCCTGTTCAAAATGTAAAACAGTCGGCTACTGCTCCAGAGAGTGCAAGGTAACATCATGACTCCTAAGAGCGATGATCGGAGATGATTTTCCCTCAGTCCTCTGGGTCCAAGTTCGTTGGATTCTTCGGTTCCCTACTGGCTGCGCTCTTAATGACTTTCATTCCTCTGCGCAGCGGAAAGACCACGACGACCACGCCATGGAGTGTTACGCGATGACCCACGAGAGTGCTAGGAATCTCGACACCGAATGTCGTCTGGTGATCCGAGCCATCGCGAAACACCACCGAGAGTTGGCGAAAAATTCAGTCAGCGTCGGAAACTGGTTCGGGATCAAACGTAGCATCATACATCTGCTATCGCACCTTGATCACTTGGTACAAAATCCGAGAAAGTACGCTGAAACAGCAGCAAAAGCTAGACGAATTCTCGCCGTGATTCAAGACAAGGTCCCATGCACGTACGAGGAGGTCCTCGCCATGATCATGCGGATGAGGATCAACACCTTCGGGGCGTCGACGTCCACTGGTCTTCCTAGCGTTGTGGCAGTTCATCTTGCCGCGTCGAAGTTCGATCACTCGTGCGAGCCGCAGATTCCCGTCACGCACTTATTCAACAAGCGCAAAATTTGTTTCCGGGCTGTCGAAGATTTCACCTGTGAGCGCGAAGACCTCAAAATAAGTTATTTGCCACCACTGATGAGCTACCCTGCTCGTCAAGAGCGTCTGCTGAGCCACTATTACTTCGAGTGCGGCTGCCAGAAGTGCTGGGACGACTACAATGCGGGAGCGAAAGAGGACTGTCCTCCTGAAATCATCGAAGAACTCGAGACCCTCCTGGCCTGCGGGGATCAAGACCAGATCTACGAAGAGGGAACGAAGATTCTCGAGAGAATGACCGGACTGCCCGAGGATAACTACTGGGTCTATCAGCTCCGCTGCGCCCTCCAAGCGGCTGCTTTCGTTCGCGGTGAATTCTATGAGAGCCTTCAGCACGGATACCACGCCTTCATCGTCACTCCCGCTGCGTCGTACCAAGCCACAATTCTGTACAGTATGTACCTCGCGCTCCATGAGCTCGGCTGGAACCAGAAATCGCACGAGCATCACGATTACTTCGTAGAGTGCGTCAAAAAAGGCGAGCGTTTGTTCGATGTTTGTTTCGGGAAAAGACACACCATTGCGTCCGAGCTTCGTCGTGCCGTTAGAAGTATGAGACTTGGCGCTTGAGCGATTTCCCCAGACTCGGAAGTGTCTCCAATAAATGTAGTCCGGATACAAGTCTCTCTCACCCCAATTCACTGAAACTTCCTCGCACCGAGAAAGTCCTTCTCTAGGATTAGAGCTTTCAGATATTGAGACCGATACCGAAGCCCACGAAAAATTTTTGGGGGATACGAGACCTTGCGAGTAGTAGGTCAGATATTACCTGACCCTCCTCGACTCTTCGAGTAGGGTGGCAGGAGTAATTCGATGGAATGTGCATGAAGGTAGGGTCCGGTCTACATCTAGAGGTCGGTCCTAGAGAAGAGCCGCGGGCAAGGGGAAGACGGATTTTCTTTCAGACTCGAAGGATTTTCGCGGTCGAGCGTCATGGAAACGAGGAGAGTTGGCATTCGGCATTCTTTATTGGTAGTGTTGATAACAGAGTCATCAGGGGTTACTCAGAATTCCCGCTAGCGAGTGCTCTTACCCTCAATCTCTCCGTCTCGAGCGAGAAAGCTTTTCAAAGCCTGTGAGGCCCGGTACGAAACATAGTACTGAACCGCCGCGACTAGCGTCATAATGATCAAGACGAACAAGCCAACGTCGCGAAGACGTTGTACTTCTGTTGCGATGGAGCATTCTTCTCTTTCGAGTCCGGTGCGGCCGAAGACAAATTTTTCGAGGGAGTACTTTTGGACTTCGTATCCGAAGGCATCGCTTGAGTAATTTCCGATTTGGGAATGTCCAACTTGACAACGTCCGACACGAGAGCGCCTACCTTGGCAGCGCCTATCTTGAGAACATCCGATTTCGAAGTTTGCAGCACATCGTTGACTAAGCCTGCGCCTTCCATGACTCGTTCGGTAGTTCGGTCGGTAGGCTGACGAGGGAAGTGTCAGAGTTCGACCCGTTGTGTTTTCGACGAAATTCGCAGAGTCGGTCCGCGTCAGCGTCTCAAAGATGGCCATGAAACTTCCTGCAGCGGAAGAGCATTCCGAAGGGAATTATCCCAGTGCAGGGATCAGTGCGCGGCCGCTAGGAATCTAAAATGGCGGAGCGCAGCCACAGCAACTTTTGCCATCATTCCAGAGTCTTGAGTTCAATTCCAAGTCGGAACTAATTTTTTTATTTTTTCTTCTCTCTTTTACTCATTCTTTATTTCGATTATCATTTATCAGAATATCAAAGAGGTCGACGGAGATTCAATTGAGCGATTTATTACTGAATATGAAGATGCTTGATGATGAATAGATGATTGAAACAGAATTGC
>NW_003805504.1:62420-112756 GCF_000255335.2 Galendromus occidentalis
GCACGAGGCTCCTGATTGTCGAATGGTCCTTGAAACATGCCAAGAGTCAAGAAGCAGGACGAGTTTCTCGGGCATGTCTTGTGTAAAGACGCATTCGGTGAGCCATTCCTCGGATAATTGCTTCGTCATGATATGCGACTCATGGCACTCCACCACCAGATTTGTCGAAGGGTTCGTGAAGTCGCGAGGAAATTTTCCGTTGGACTCTGCGAGCACCACGAATAATTTCGGAGCTAACCTGCCGTCGGCGAAGATTATCGGAAGTACGGTGTAGGAATGCGTAGTTGAGCTCACAGCTTGAACCGAGCGCTCGACATTTCTGCAACCTTTCGGGGCGAACGAGCGCGCTGAATAGAGCTGCTTGGTGAATCCCGATTGGTCGGCGTTGACGATAGCGTCGAGTCCGACCGACTCTGCCTCGACGAGTGCGCGGAAGTCGCAGACGAACTTTCGAGCTTTCCTCTCCGTTCCTACGATGTTTGTGATTCTGCGAGATACTATGCGGTTTTTCTTCCGGAAGCGTTTGACCCAGCTCAAGGAGGCACTGAACTTCCGCACACCCATACTTCGACTATACCCGCGGGCCATCTCTTGCAGGTTTCTGTCATGTAAGGAGATGCCAGATTCCAATTTGTCAAAAACCTGCTCTCGGAGGCGTTCAGTGAGCACTTTCATCTGATTCCTGCGATCGATGACTGCCTCCTTATCTTTCTCGAACTTTCGGAGCTTCTCGAGGTCGTGTTTATCCTTAATGAATCTGTGCTTTTCGTTCATAGATTTCAGACTTCGAGTGCCTTTTTTGCAACCTCGGTAAAAGGAGAGAGCTCTCCCCACGCGATCAATCGACACCGCTGTGTTTTGACTGAAAACTATAACGTTCTCATCTGATGGTGAGATCGATGAGGGCCGACATCCCTCATCAGGCTCATGCCCCTCAACCGGCCTATAATCGAGATCTGTGTCTGACTCGGGGTACTGATCGTTATCCTCCCAATCACAGTCTTCTCTCTCCGCGCCCTCTTGCCTCTGGTCTTCCATGACGTCAACATCGCTCTCGTCCGACGAATCGACCAACAAAGGGTCGTTCAAATTTGCATGATTTTCCAAGAGCTGCACGATGAATGCTACAAGGTTTTCGTCACCGGGCGTCAGAGAGGTCAGATCGGCGCCGGACAGGAATTCCGCCGGTGAAGACCCCGATGCCTGACAAAAATGAACCACTGTCGAAGTCAGGATGTTCCTTATAATCGTTGGGGCGTTTGTCGTGAGTGTAACTTCGTAGTCTGCCAGAAATAATTCACCCAGGTCGAAGATCAGAGTCAACTGCGCGAATGATCGCCCGAGAGAAGCGCAGACCCTGGAGACGAAAGCGTTAAAGCCCATCGGGCTCTAACGTACTCCAACGGTCCGCGCGAGAAGTGTTGGACAAAGTCACGGGCACGGTGAAGGTCAGCCCTGAATGGAATGCGAGGAGGAGGCTGCTTCCGATCCAACGACGGGAAACACACATATTTGCACATTTTCGAAGTGCGCACGTTCGCACGATCGAGAGCCGATGGAACCTCTGTGCAGGTTTTGAAATAAGTTGTCACGCCAATAGTCTCCTGATCTCGAAAGTTGTATTGAATAAATCCTGCGACTCTCTATACAAGACGTACCTGCGAAACTCTCGGAGGAAAGCTATGTATAATATGTACAAAGTACATCGCACCCGGAACGCTGGAGACTGCCTCACAAGTTGGCGTCGACGGTCTTGCTGTACGACATCGCGAGCATTCAAATGCGGATGGCGCAGAGCCATCTTTCAACGGCTATCCATGATGCGAGAAGCAATACTATTTCAATTCTCATCGTGATCGACATCGAGCATCTAGTCAATCAATACGCACCGAAACGTCGTCTGACTTCATACTCATCATTTTCCCCGATCTCCTGATGGGGAATGAACGGAATACCGGATAAATGAAGAATGGAACCAAAAAAAGGAGAAAATTCTCTGAAAAAGACGGTCCCGGGCTGGTATCGAACCCGAGACGCCGAGACGATGGTCGAGCTTGCTATGAAAGTGCTCCGCCATTGAGGCTCCATAGCAACCGCCAGCAACCTTCTTCTGGAAGGTTTTCCGCCACTGGAAAGTTGACATATTTACTCAGAAGGTGTCCGCCGATCCTCCCCGCAAAGCCCGTCAAAAAACCATGGCCCGAACTCGGACACTTCCCTCGGCTTTTCAAAGCCTGTGAGGCCCGGTACGAAACATAGTACTGAACCGCCGCGACTAGTGTCATAATGATCAAGACGAACAAGGCCAACTTCGCGAAGAAGTTGTACTTCTGTTGCGATAGAGCATTCTTCTCTTTCGAGTCCGGTGCGGCTGAAGACAAATTTTTCGAGGGAGTACTTTTGGACTTCGTATCCGAAGGCATCGCTTGAGTAATATCCGATTTGGGAATGTCCAACTTGACAACGTCCGACACGAGAGCGCCTACCTTGGCAGCGCCCATCTTGAGAACATCCGATTTCGAAGTTTGCAGCACATCGTTGACTAAGCCTGCGCCTTCCATGACTCGTTCGGTAGTTCGGTCGGAAGGCTGAGCTGACCTGAGCACAGCGTCGTTTTTTTCTCAGAAGAGATTGTGATCAGGATTACTCCGCGCCGCCTAAATATAATGGAGGGTTGGAGAACATGAGAAGCTCTCCCCGACAAGGCTGGCGTGCGCAAGGCATATTCCGTATGCCCAGTTGCGTTCATCGAGGGGAAGGCGGCAAGGAATGGAACTCGGGGGAATTCCCCCCGGAGATTACGTAGCAGTGAGTTCCTGATCGAAAACGAGTAGGGATCGATTAGTGGGAGGTGGGAGGGCAAACCTTCGTAGAGAGAAGTCCAGCTCCTCGACTGCGTCGGTGCGAGACGCGGTCCGTCGACCCGTCTCCTATGCCGATGACCCGTCTTGCTTCGACCGGGCTCTTTGAATCACCATTGATTCGCCGGTAATCGACAGACATGTTCGCGCTTCGGATTCGCTGAATATTAAGGCGTATGGTTCATGGTTGTCCCACGGCAGAGGTCTCTCATTCCACCAAACTTTGGCTCTACGAACGGTACGCACGTTCGTGAAGTTGCATAAGCGTCCCAATCCTTCGATCGGTCAGGCCGTGGAGGGAGAAGAGAGAACAGCAGAATTTCCGCAACGCACGCGATTTCGTTATGGGAAGGAGGTTCCGCATAAATTGTGTATTATTCCGGTGTGATTGGATGGGGAAACAATAATCCCACGAAGCCGAGCCCGAACCGTGGAGAATTACTTAACATCGTCCGATCCGCGAGAGCTCCTCGGGACTAGGCAGAGACATCATCATCCTTAGACACCTCCATCAGCTATGGTCCCTGCCATCGTGAGCCGACCGCTCAACCTCAGTCCTCGGAAAGGGAATTTCCGCAGCTAGACCTCAATCGAGAGGAAAAGCAATGATGAGACGCTGGACGAATTTCGACGATGAGATACGAAGGAGGTTCTCGCTCTGCACCCTATGAGATCGGAGGCGTACCCAGAATTTTTCCCGGGACGGGGGATGGACCCGGATCTGTGTGGTTCTTGGATTCCGTGATGGCGACCCGTTCCTATATTTCACCTTAAGGAAACAAGATCCTGGGGGGAAGGAGGAGAGCTAGAGCCCCATATGGCCCCGAGGCGGAGACGCAACAGTATGAGATGAGTCTAGGAAGATATGAAAGACGCCGATCTCAGGAGTCGGGTAGCCTGCGGGAAAACATCGATCCAACGAAGATGGTCGTCACGAACTATACTTAAAAAGGTTGCATACGGAACAATGACTGACCTCTTTCTGAGGCGATGATTCCACAGAAAGTCACTATGAAGGTGTGCGTCACTTCTTCTCTCTACGACTAAACACGCGACCGCCTCGGTGGACCCCCGCTCCAGAGAAGAAAAGTGAACAACGAAGCGGTGGGTTCCTACCAATGGAGAGTTCCCCCGATTCTACCGAAACTTGACCCCTGAAGACACGACTGATTAGCAGTATACTGGAACCCACATATCCCCGTCGAACGTCGAATCTGAACAAAATTGAAGAATTCTCATGCCAGAACCCAAAGGCAAGCCATTCGCGTTATGCGCCACTTTGCATCTCGCGTCAACCCGAGAAACCATTGTGAGCAATACGAAATAAGCTTGACACCCAATGAGACGCTTACATTTCAGTTAAGGGAAAGGCGCAACGAAAAGCAAAGAAAACTTCTGTACGGCGGAAGAATCCCCGCAAAGTTCGGCGCCGAGACGAAGATGACGACAGCCTCACATTGTCTTTCGAATCGCGATCAGGAAGGGGCCAGCGAGATGATCTGAGCTACCATTTGAGCTCGGGCTTCGACTCGTACTTTCAGGAATTCAGAGACGATTCCTTCTTGTCCGGTCTTGGCTATGGGATATCGAACATCGGTCCTGGGATCTCAACCGATTTTATTCCTGGTGCGTTTCCGTATCCAGGACCGTACGCAAAATACAGCAATGCCCGACCTGCATGGAAATTCGGTCCAAAGGGGAACTTGTTCCCGAAACTGTGGCCGAAAGGACCGAGAATGCCGATCCTCCCGGTCCTCCCGAAAACTGAAAAGTGGGTATTTGTCCTCCTTCCTAGTGAAAGCCCCAGTGTCTCTGACTCCACTTTCCTCTACTATTCTCTTTCGAAGCCTCGATGGTGAGCTCGAGAACACCCTCCTGATTTCAGTTTCGAGTTTTTCGGCTGCGACCCCCGATTCATAAACGGTCTGAGGCCTCCCCCGCCCCCACCTCCGCAAGTTTCCAAGCACACCTACTGTTGCAAATTGAGTTGACGATTTCGGAGAGACCACGTCGTGACGATGTCACAGTATTTTCGGTCAAAACTTGCCCTCGACGAGGAAAAGAGCATGAGATTTTGTTTCGAAGGAAGCTAAGTAAACGAGTCGGTGATGCCAATGACTAAGAGTTGCTCTTTCCTCAACTCAACTCTCCCGCTCAGCTTGCGCCTCTACGTGGATCGAGATCATATCCGGTTCTCATGCGACCAAGTATCGCAGAAGCGTCGATCGTTCGAGCGTACAGGCTATCGCATGAGGTACACTCTTTTCCTGGCTGATAATCGGCGGCTCTCGACGACGGTCATCTAGTCGAGCGTCGCGGTTGAATCACTCGGCCATAACTCTTCTGCCCATTACTATCGTATAAACCTCGGTTGCCATTAGAGGGAACTCGGAGGCATCGATCGCGCTTGAAAGGTCATATGACTGAAATAACAAGAGGTAGTGCCCGATCCAACTATCCCGGGATCGAGAACGTGGAGTTACGTGGATCCCGACACTCGATTCCCTCCACTCAGCTACCCTCCCCGATCGGCATCCTTCCATTGATCCCTTGAAGCTACTGGCCGCCGAAGCTGAAGTTACCTGTCGATCATTCACCCTGGAAATACTCAAATAGCGCCTCTCTCACTCACGAGAGCCTACCGAAGTCGTCAGCTCTTTTCCTCCAAAGGAGTTCCTGGCACGAACGGCCGCTGGATGAAGACGATACCTCCGCTCCGGCGCATATTTTTGACCTCAGGCAGAAAGCGATTCTTTTGCGCGAAACAAAGCATGCTCCCGTGACTAATCGATCGGCATAAGTCGTGGTCCAGAGCATCGCGATGCACACAGACCCGATCGAGCAGTACGAGCCGTCGCCTGTTCCCCACAATCCGAGTCGTCATTTCAAGATGAAATCGACTTGCTCCCCCACAAAGTTTTGCGCGAGGACGTACTTTCCCTTGGAATGGCCGACATTCTATGCATTTGTCGGGCCGGCGTTCTACGCATTTGTCGGATCGACGTGGGGTTTCACATTTATGTTCCTCCAGTTGGTCTTAGCGATACACGGAGTTCGATGCTAAAAGGTGGAGGTGACGCGCCGGAGAGGGGAATCCTCTCGAGTGGGCTCTCGGAGTTCTCCTCATCCGGGAAAACTCCCAAGAACGGTTTCGCTCGAGGCAGTTTTTTGGTTTCCATGAACTCCGCATGAGGTTCCGTGGAGCGTCGGAGACGGGTCTCCGCAACGAGGGATCTTATGAGAAAAAAAGTCTCAGTCTCTAGGACCGCTCACGTGTGTTCGAGAGAGGTCTCATCGGGTTCGAGCTGTGATTTCCAGCGGTGGAAAAAATTTCCATTCCAGACGAGGCTGGGAGTCGAGCACAGATCTGCGGCGCGCATTCCCGGAGGCGAACGTGACGCTCACCACAATCCACTCCTGAAATCGGACGATACTGTGCTGCGTTGACAAATGTCAGTCTAGTCACCGACCAACCTAGAGCGAAGACTGATTCATACCAACGATTGTCGTCATCGCGACATTAATTTAAGGAACTTTCAGACTCGGTTTCCCCTGCTCGGAGAACCGAGGAGCGCGACGCGCGTCGCCAAATTGGTCGTCTGTTGTCTGGTGCTACTTTGGTACATGTGTTCCACGTTCATGTTTTAGGGAGAGGGTGCGCGCCGCTGTTGTGTTGTTTTCGGGCAGAACATTTCTGCTGGTCAACAGTTGCGGAAAAGTAATAACTCCCAAGCCATAGTGAACGTCACTGATGTTACAAAAGAAGGAAGATACAGTTCTTGTTCCCGATGAAACGGAAGAAGTGGAAGAAAGGGAGTCGAGGTTTGTCTTCCTTCGAGTAGATTACTTCTCCGATCATGTGACTCTTCAACCCGAACGGAACCGCCGGACGGAAGGTCGACCTTCTCTCTCGAGCAGCCCCGCAGCGGTCCCATCCTCTCTATTGAGTATGGATGTTTCTATCCCCGTGGACGAAAGAGCGGGATGGACGATCTAGCTCCTCCGGTCAGGAATTCCCGGCCGCTGCTTCGCTTTCTAGCAGTCTTGGAACGTCTACCACTCCCAATTCGAAGAAATCGCGTCTCTTAAAGATTTCAGCGATTCTCTTGCAAATATGGAACTGATAGAACAGAGACTATCGCATTGATTTCCCTAGAAATCCTCATTGAAACTTGGAGCTGGGAAACTGGACATTGGAATTGAGAATCGAGTCTGGGAGCATTTGTTTTCCAGACTTGCGAATCGTACTAACTTACATCATCCCTCGATCGAGACTGATGAACCCGTCAGGAAATTCCCTCTCATTCGAATTAGACGGAGACTTCTTCACCGTTTCCAGGTCCAAGGATGAAGGGAGCAGGAGCTATAACTTGGAACCGGCTTCTCCCAGTATGGGCATCTTGTCGCCCAGCAAACGTTGGGATATCATCAGAACTGAGTTGCGAGCGCTCACGTACGAGCTGGACTCACTTGAGCAGTATTTCACGAAGGCGGCCTGCGGCATCGACACCAGCGATTTCACGGCCCACGAGACGCAGAAACTCCTGAGTCTTTACAGGGAGCTGGACAAGCTGGCCTCGACCTTCAACACTGGCTACTGTTGTCAGAAGCTGGAGAATCGCGAAGACTTTGAAAATGAGCTAAAAGGCTTCAAAAATGAATTCAAGTTCGTTCTCAAAGTGACCCTGTCTCCGCGTATGCCCTTGGACAGTCCGAAACTAATCTCCGACCAAATCGCGATAACCGCAGCTATAGTCAAAGACGTAAAGCTAATACTCACCGCTCATTTCTCGAAACAGCTTAGTTGGCGGGATATTCTCGAGCAAGTAGCAGCGATACTTCTCTTTGTATCTGACATTCTATCCGACTGGTTTGCGGTCTTGTTCTACTTGGAGCTATCAAATTTGAGCCACCGAGATAATAATTCACGTTGGTGGGCTTCACTGAAGTGTTTGATGACCCTCGGATTCATTCATTTAGTAGCCTTCCGGACAGCGTGTACATACGTGAGCAATAAGTTATTCATTCCATTCTATACCATCCTGCCCGTCTTACCGGTACAAATAATGCTGCGTCAGCTCCACACTTGCTTCAAATTCAAGAGGAAACCAGCAGAGATCCAATTCAGAGAAGTTATACGTTATTTCACTATTCGTGAAGACTTAGTATTCATTTACTCTTCTCAAGTTCTGCTCGAAACCCTTCCGCAATTGGTTTTGCAGGGTCATACGCTCCTCAGTATATCTCTGAATCTATCCCTGGCGTCTCCTATGTGGGAATGGCTCCTGATTACGTGGACGACTAGTTTGCTGAATTCGAGCTACGCTTGCTCAAGAATTTTCTCTTTCGAATTCGTGAGTCCGCGCAGAGACATGCCCTTCATGTACTTTGCTTTCTTCCTCTTCTATGAATTCAGTCGCTGCGTGTCTCTCGTCATGTTGTTCGTCGCTGCTCCGTGTTGGTTCAGTTTAGTTGTGAGTTCAGGAAGGTTTCTGGGGAGTCTCGTTTGGCTGTGCAAGAGCATCGATTCGAGCTACCACATCTCTTTCGGTTTATTCCGGAGAATCGTGTCTTGTCTCAGAGGAAGCGTCATCCTGACATCGATCCCGATTTTGTGTCACTGGAGCGAATTTTCACAATTTTGGATTAATGCTCTCGATGTGTTCGGCTGTTTGACGGTTTCGATCTTTTTCGGCTTCGCAGTTTTCCGTCTGTATCCGCTGGGGGCTGTTTGGCTTGTCGTATCTGTGATAATCAGCTGGTTCGCTGCAAGCATACTGGCTTGGAAGACATCGTCCCTGAGTCAAACTCTGTTCGGAAGAGCCGCTTGAGACCCTGTCACTAAAGCTCGACGCGAGGCAATCTCGCGGAGACTAACAGTCTGGCCCGCCGGAAATTTCACGCGAGGTCTGCACTGAATTTCCGGCGAATGAAACGCACAAAAACCATGCCTCGGCCTCGCTGCCGCTGTGATCGGGTTTCCGCTGGAAGCAGCGCCGCTCTGGAATTTTGAGTCGCGGAATAATGATCCTGTACAGTGTAACTCAAAGAATTATTTCCTTCGCCGTCTCTAAGCCGCCTGTGAGGAGCATCATATAGCTTTATCTGAGACGAACGCAGCTGGATATCATACCGATGTTCCGAGCCTGGATTCACATCGGATGAATAATGTAATAAATTGTATCTTTTCCGGAAGAAAAGCTCCGCAGAAATAGAGGATTTCTATAGCTAACGGAACGAATGGGAACCATCACAATCGCATCGGTGCTCTGGCTTACTGAAAATCGCAGATTTCTTCCCGGCTCGTTTATTGCGATCGGCTCGGGGAACAGCCGTTTGCTTCAGGCGAGGGAACCCATACACACCATCCATGATCCAAAATCAATTCGCATGTCGAGTTTCCATTGCACTGGGGCAGTATGATAAGGATAACTGATTTAGGATTTCACTCGAAATCGACGTCCCGGACGCCTATTCGATCACCAGTGGAGGAAGTTCGCGATGGGAAAGAGAAGCGCGACAATATGCTGAGACGCATTCACTGCTCAAGATCCCGTCATGAAAAAAGTTCTGTCTCGAATCAAGGCTACGCGGTGTGTCCTTAATCAACCGTCTATCGCGAGGAACTTCAGATGTCTGTCGTGAGCTATTCATCTATAAATTAAAGATACTTTGAACTGAATGGACTCCCGAGAGGAATACGATCCGTCTTTCTCGAATCGGACACTCGAAACCCTCAGGGGCATCGCTCGCATCATTCGACAAACTACCGATTTTTACAATGAGATTTAGGTCATAATCGCTCAAATTCAGAGTGCAAATGGATCCGTCCCGAAGGGGAAGCTCATCTTCCATACAAAAGGATCGAGAATCACAGCGTCAGGACCGAAAATGGACATCTCGCTATCCCTACTATCTCACGATTCGTTATACGTCAGATCTATTCCCTCCGAGCGCTGTCATCGTTCCTCGATCATCTGGATGAGATTTTGGCGGGACTTCCGATTCAAGTGGCTCATTGAGTTCAATAAACCAGTTAATTGTTTCTTAGAATAATACTGCATGTTCTGCAGGAGCCAATCTTCGAGAGGTTTGTCAATAAGGTAGTACGCTCTCACGAGCGACTCCACGAGCGCTTGGTCGGGGATAGGCTTCATTTTCACACGCATCCGCTCAACCTGGAATTCAAAAAACATCATGGTCTGGCTCGTAAGCTCAAAGAATGTTCTGCAGTATCCACTCCCAATGCCTCAATGGACTTACTTTCGAAAGAAATTGTTGCAGATCCAATTGCATCAGTGCCCGACCGGCGTTTGAGCACTTCTTGGCACTCGAGAAACCCTCGATGAATGCCTGAAAACGTACGTTTACGGATCGGAATTCGTGCTTGCGGAACGCCTCCGTCTAGTCATGAGCCCGTCCCACCCTCGAAAACCGCCGAATTCTTCGGCACCGGAGAGAAATGACCCATATCATCACTCACCTGAGAACATAGACGCAGCGTGACTATCCAATAATTCCTAATAACTCCCTCTGGCATCGAGCTCTCATAGAGAGTTTCCTCGAGAATGACGAGCTGAGTGAGTAAGGAGTCGACATAGGGACTATGCTGCGTCTGGATATCTTTCAGATCCCAATTGACGCTGAACATGCCGTCGAGTAGTTGGGGCAGATTAAGAAATCTGGAAGGCACTGCGAGGTACACGGAGTGGTACATCTCTTGAGCACATTCAATATCAGCTGTGAACTGGTCCAACTTCTCGGCCATCTGCGGGTCCACCTGCGGCAGCAGTAGCTGGAGCTGTGCCGACAGAAACGTGAGGCTCTCGCAAGCAGCAACCCGCTTACGCATGTTGAACATGTTGAAGCTGCCATCTTGCAGAGGGGTCAGAGCTGGTAGAGGTGTTTTGGCATCGATGCTCTCAACTAGAGATTCTCCTATTCGGAGGAGCGTCCTTCGACTCGACGGACTGAGGCACCACGGGAAATTTTCGGTGTTCTCGGACGCGAAATGGACAAAAATCGTGTGCAAGTAGAACTCGAAAAGGTTTATCACAGAGCTCAAACCCTGCGCAGTCACGACCTGGCCGCCGCCGAGGGCTGCAATCATATTCAGGTATCGTCCGAGGAGTCGGAATATCGTCAGGGAAGTGTTGGTCATCGCGTGCCGCGGAAATCGGTGTGTGTGAGTTTTCCTTTCATCCTCTTCGTCATCCTCGCCCTCATCTTCGAATATCGAATTATCGAGGTCGCTGTGGAGGCAATGAGACGATTGATGCCGCAAACTACCATTCGGAATGGGGCGAGGTCATAGAAATGAGCGAAAGCCCCGCAGCTTCTGCGGGAAAACTCACCTGGGAACGCGGGGCAGCTCGCTCTCGAAAGGATCCTGAGCCTCGGGGCTGAAGACAATTTCCCGATCGGGGATAGATCTCAGCGTAGCGGAAGGCTCCTTGGTGCTTTGGAGAAAGCAGAACTCGTGCAGGTTGTCCAACGAGAAGCTATCCCGGACTGGCATCAACTCCCAGGATTCGTGCTCCAGGTAGGTCTTGAGAGTGGCGAGACTTTGGCCATGATACGAGTAGAAATAGCGCAGACATTGGTCTTCCGCGCTGGTTTCGAGATCTGCACTGCATTGCGATTGCTCGCAAAAGACTTCACCAACTTGAATCATCACCTGGGGAATTGCGAATCGAGCTCGAGAATACTTCGGTTCGCTCCCGCTCGATATCGAGAATTTTTTCCTCCACCTTCGAAGTTTGGCTATTGTTGCAATTTCTCATCGGGAGAGCAGCCTGCCTTACCTTAGTTATGTTGAGAACTGCGATGAATTTGTCGAATTCCGCGATGGTTTGCCAGCAGAAAGAGCTCAGGAGTACCTTGAAAAAAATGTCTCCTTAGAGTCAATGAGTCTTGGGCGGCTCAGGGCTCCACGATTGTGGGCAGCTTCCGGCTGAGGTACATTTCCGGAGCTCGATCGACGATCATTATTCCCGATTGATCGGGCGAATTTCTGATCTCGGCCGTGGGGGCTCACCTTGAACTTCTGTTGCATGTCCAGCCACAGGCGATGCAAACCATTTCTCAGTTTCTGGCGTGCTAGGCTTTTCTCACCAACCCTTTCCTGCTCAAAATGCGCGATGGAGTTATGATAGGGGAGTGGGGGAGGATCGGATCATTTTCCTAGATAGTTGACACGGAGTTTCAAGGAGAGAACCGTTCCGGGAAACAAATGTTTTACCTTCACCGGAGTGCTGTTGACGGAAGATGATCCAGATCTGCTCTGATCATCGTCTGAGTCGGCCAGAGGATGTCTGACAGCCCCGGGAGCCGGGCTAGGAGTTGAGCTCTTCTCCAGTGCTGAATCGCCATTCACCATCTCGCTATATAGCGGCACACAAATCACTCTTTTTCAAATTCTATTGGAAAGATTGTTCTCTAGATCCAAGACTTATTCAATGGATTATTTCCGGATCGGATCCCGGATTTACACGCACCATTCGTCGTCGGAGAGTTTCTCGCTGTCTTCGTCTTTCGCTGTTCTCTCGTGATATTCTAACACTTGTCTGTAACTGACCATAAGTTTGAAAAAAGCTCGCGCCAGTTCTCGGAGACACTCTGAGTACCTGGAATTCGACAAAAAAGTACAGACATGAGCCAGATGTTCACGGCACCTCCGGAATTTGGGAGGCATTCGGGAGCTCAACGGCACGAATGACGAGAATATCCATCGGTGTAGACTGACTTCTCTTCGTTGACCATTCCACAGAGATCCTGATACTGTTTTTTGCCGGGTTCTCCGTTGCCGTATTTAGCAACGAGAACAAGGGAAAGATTGTGGATAGTGGTTGTATAATGCATGAGCAGCTGATTCAAGATGTTTGGTCCTTTGCCCATGAGTGTGAAAGCTAGCGAAAGTTTGATGTAGACTTCCTCGTTGTATTCCAAGCAAATCTTCGATAGCGCCAAGTCCAACTGATGCTCCGTTTTTTCCAAGGTGCGCTCGAATTTCAAGGACAATTGTTTCATACAATCGAATTGCTGATAGTCCTGGAGGGGAGAGAAAAGGAATTGTAAGCCTTGGAGGAAGAGCACTGTGACCCGGGGGACGGTATTTTCCCGTGGCAAATCTTCTAGGGGAACAACACCAATGTTACCTGGAGAGCTTTCCGGCACTCCAGAAGGAGTCGAATCGCAGCTGGGTATTCGCTCATCTCGAGAAGCTCGTACAATCTGATATCTGTCTGTTGTAGGGTCTTAATAACAGACAGCTTGGATAACGTGTCCATCAGGAGATTCCGCCATCTAGTGCAGCGGAGCACTCTGAAACCAGTTGGAACGATTTAAATGCTGCCGGTGGAAAACAGGGAGCTGTATCGAAACCAGCGCATTTCACGACGGTGAAGCTAATCCAATCTTTCGTCAATGAATTGAATTGATATTGAATGAATTATAATTTAATTCGAACCTCATATTCTGTAACGTGAAATCGTCCTGGGTGCGTCCGAGTGCTTTGCGAGCGTCAACACATTGTCCGAGACAAGCAGTCAACTTCTCTTGAAGCTCGACAACGTGAACGATCTCCTCAGAGTACTCGGATTGTTTCCCGAGGATAAGATCATATACTTTCTTCGTGACGACGGCGAGCTGCTTCTCGAGTACCTGCCGATTGATGTTCACCAACTCCGGCTGCGAGTTTTCCGGGAGTCTCCGCAATTCGAATAAGGAGCCATCGAAGTCTTCGTTATAATACGATGGATCTATCGATTCCAGAAGAGCTTCCTCGACAGCTGGGTCTTTGAGGGCATTTTTCAGGGCCACTCTCTGAGGTACGATGGTGTCTTGTAGATAATTGGTATCGATACGCTCAACTCTTTCCTCAGAATTCGGACTCCTGAGTTGGTGGAACTGAAGCAGGAGAAAACTCGAAAATTACTCCGAGTCCTTTCCCGAACACAATTGACAGCCCGATCCCGAAATATATTGGTTTCCGGAGCGTCGATCTCACTTACGAACCTTTTCCTGGATTTCCTGGACTAGGGGAGACTTCTGGAGTGGCTTCACAGCCTCCTTCAATCTCCGACCGAGTTCCATTATAAGAATCTGGGTTGCCTGTTACAAAGGTGATTTGTGTGAGGAACAGTACCCACGGACAGCGGTAGATCTGGCTTCATAACTTACGACGATAACCTATGGTATGAATGTGTTTCGAGGGTATGGGATGGGGAATTTTCTCCCATCGGTTTTTCCCGGAGCGCTTTTCGAATTCGGGGCCCAGAAGACACAAAGAGCCCAAGCGCCCAAATCGGGGGACAGAGATTCCTAGGGACGAGATACAATGAGGAGCAGCTACGACCAGACGTTCGAATTAGGGAAAGGGATCCCATGTGGAGAATCTATCCGAGGACAACTCTCAAGCGAGGAGCTGAACCTGGAGCTACGGAGCCCAGCTCCTGGAACTCCCCGCGTTCTCGGAACGAGGAGCCAATTCATCCCCAGGAAAACCTATCTCATAGGAACCTTCGTAATCCCCCATGACAGGTGTCGCCTTCTAGATTGAGTTCTGACCTTTCTGTCCTGACCACGGAGGGGACTTCCAGGAGCATGCTCGATCGAGAAGGTCAGTATTGCACTTCCAGGATTCCTAGGAGTTGCCACCTCACAGGAATGACAGTCCAACTCAAATCCGTGTCTGAGTATTTTGCTTCCCTCTCTCCCTTTCCGAAGAAACTCAGTCGGTGTAGGTGTGAGACGGCTTGTGAGGTTGCATGATTGAGAGATGTGATTCCCGCACTACTCGACGCTAGCTCAAGCTAGCGCGAAATCGCAGATCCTTCACCCAACGAAGAAACACATTTAGAAAGATCGCGGGGTTAAATCCTACAGAGATGGAATCTGTCGATGGGAGACAGGAGAGAATGATGTCGATGATCTTTGTCGGGGTTCCGAATGGATAGCTGCGATGCCGGAATCGCAGGTCTCAGGACCTACTGTGAAACTCCTCAATGCAGTCCCACAGCAGCTCGCTATCAGTCCTCTCATATGGCGTGAAATGAGACGGTGATGAGATGTTGGGTCGTGGGCTTCTGCCACTAAATTGGGGACTTTAGAGCAGGCTCCTCAAGAAATTTTCGTCGCGCCGTTCTCCTTGCGCTGAAATTCTCCCAGGTCTCACCGTGGTCCCCGGAATATCAAGAACACTGCGCCGCGTTATTTCCGCATCTGTCTGATGGAAGATCTGGCAGGCGAAAGAATTGACGTGCACGGCTTAGCGCACATCTGCTGGTAGAAACTTCATTCCGTGTCCCATAGAGTGGGTCTTTCGATTGAGCTTTCAGACAACGCTGAATATATATGCATTCATGCATATAGGTATGCGTCGTCTGGCTCGGGCGCGACGTCTCAGTCGAGCCCCTTCGCTCAGAAGGACAACGCCGTCGATCTACCGACTGGAGTTGAGAAACCTTTCGCTTAAGCCACGACTCAGGGTATGCTTCATACATCAAGCCCCCCGGTGGACCTGAAAGTGACCCATGCAGCGATGATCGGATGACAGACTTGAAATGAGGGACCTGACGGGTTGGCTTCGACAATGCAGTCCGCATCTCCACTCGACTGAAGAGTAATCATCGAGGACCTCGAGGCTTCGCCGCTCGACGGCGTGTATTACTTCTCGACGTCCGGCACAGCTGTCTCAGGAGAAGGATCGATCATGTCAAAACGTTCTTGTAAATACTCGCAGAGACCGTTTTCATTGTCGCATCGCGAATCGCGACTGAGCAACCGCGCGCGCAGGTCGGCTCCGCTCCGCCCAGAAAGAGCCACATGCTCGATCTGCGTGTCCCGCGACCGCTCGCGCGAAGGTTGTTGGGATCGAGCTTGATGGTTTTGACACCATCGAGTGGTTTCGCTTCGAGGTGACTTGTGTTCGGGGAAAATAATTTTTTTCCGTTCCAAGACTCGAGAGGAATCAGAAATTGTTCTTCCATACAGAAGCAAAACACTGGAAGGTTTCCGCTGAAGCTGAGCTCGATTCCGACATCTCACTCTGAAAGGCAAGCAAGATCGAGGCTCTATTCATCATTCAGAAGTCGTCGTGCGCTATCTTCGCCGCAGCGAGACTATGGGGAGCGTAGGGAACCCCTTCGCCGGTCCATCAGAATTCCAGTACTCGGTTTCTGATTAGGGGAGTAAAATGACGAGTGAATCTGTTCTCTTTGACGACGATAATAGCGATTATCGATAAAGTCATCGATGAAATTCTGGAGCCTTCATCATTCCTCCGACGGAGAGCCGCCCGGTCTGTCGGACACCTCACAATCAATCGGGATCTGTCGAGCACGAGTCAGGAGCCGATTTTCACGCCGCCTGACAGAGAGTTCCTCCGGTTTGATAAGAACGTAACTGAGGACCTCATAGCCTCCTTCAATATCGCTCAGTCCGATTCTTCGATTGAGACGAGCACCCGCCTCGAGTAACTGGAACGTTCATCGAATTTCAGATGGGAGGGAGTCAGTCCACTCGTAGAGTGACGATCATCAACGAGACCAGTCCGGACATCATCACGATATCTGACGATGTTGCTCAACGACTCAAGAATCAAGCTTCGGCTCAGCCAATGGTATGAGGCGATTCCGAGAGAATCTATCTCCTGTTTATCCCCATTCTCGGATTCTGTTATACCCTCGGGGTGCCCTCTGAATTTCCGGAGATTCATGACGAGAGTGTTCCCATTCTGCAGAATGCGGCGTCCGCAACGCCATCGCGCCCTGCTCCTGCTGCTGCCGGCTATCCGTCGTATAGCGAAATGAGCGGCAGGTCTCACCAACAAGATATGGAGAAACTTGATCAAGAGTGGAGGGGCCGACTGGACGATCTGGCAAATCAAAACAAGCAGCTCTATAAACTGGCAACTGATAAGTTCACCGGTCTGTTCATAAATTCTGTACTTCGTGGTTCATAGTTTCCATGTACTTGTCCGGTTCCTGTGCGTGGACCATCCGCTGGTGATTTCCGGGAGCGGTCCCACCCGGAAAATCCATCGATTTCCGAAGGATTCGATGCTATCTGATCCCTCCTCCCATCGTTCCCGAAATGACAAGCAGGATCCTCTTGTTCCAGGGAGCGTTGCCGAAGTTCATCAGAAGTATGTTGGCGACCGTCATCAGGCTGTGTGCCAAAACACGCAGAACGCTGTCATGCAATGCTATAGGAAGAATCAAAAGAAGCCGCTGGAGTGCTCGAGAGAGGTGGTTGCGTTCCAGAATTGTGTGAGTGCTACCAGGCTCAACCTCTCCGCGAGGTAGATCCACCCGATGCAAAGACGCGGAACTCTGTGAAAAGACGATCCATCAGGAGCTGAGAGGAGCGCCAACACGCCCGTATAGATCGAGTGCAGTCTTGTTGAGTGAGAATGTATAGGGTAATAAAGTTTTTATTCGAATGGATTCGCACGAGCTCATTCGGTTCGGCGGAAAACCCTCCTCGGCATCACCGCTCAGTGGGCGACTTCCAGGAGCTTGGATTTCAGCTGTGAACAACAGTCCGACGGAGGAGCAGGCTTGACTCATTCAGAGCTAGGGCGTCGAAGGATCGGAACATGTCGACTCGGGTGTTCGGCACCCTGAGTCTGCACGAAGGCGGAAGGACCGACGAAGCGGGGATTCGATTTGTGAACGAACTGCAGTATCATTTTCAGAATAGGATCCGTGGTTCCTGATAGAAACACGCGCCTGGATGGAAATCACAATCATGGTGTACGAAGTCTGGTGAGCGTAGACATATGTCTCCGCCACCATTCTCGAATTCTGTAAGATCCTAGTATAGTGGTGGAACATTGAGAAAACTAAAACAGTCTTCAACGGAGTATGGGTGCTGAGCCATGCGCACGAATCCTACAACGTCAATCCCCTCCTCATGAGCCACCCCCAGGTATCGTTCACATGGGTCCTGCTCTTCTCCTCGAGCTTTGGAAGCCGATAGGCCTGGCTTCTCACCGGATCTTCGCAAGTCCGGTCATCCGTCGAGGATGTCTCGGATATCGAGATCCGCGGCGACAGGCAATCAGAAAGTTGTGCGGTTATCGTGTTAGATCCGGAAGAGAGGAATCGTTTTCTCTTAGTCATCGGAGATTTTATTCGAAATGGGGTGGAGCCTATTTACAATTGGCGGCCGAGGTTTTCTCAGCGTCGAGCGCGATTGGGCATGATTCCTGTGCGGAGAGAGATATCGTTCCATTTTCCTGAATCGATTACACGGGGACCTGGACCCGTCGATGTTTCCTCTATAAAACGAGATAGATGATGATTGCGATGATTACGGCGAGTATTATCCCAAGAATTATTTTCATCTTCATGTTTTGCCACCATTGTTTCCGTTTCAATGTGACGGCCTGTTTCTCGAAGGCTTTCGCGTTTTCTTCAAGCTGGTCCGCTCGAGACGAGAGATCGGTCAGGTTGTCTCCACGCTGCATTACCTGCAAGTGAGGAGAGCTATGCTCTAGTTTCCAGTCGTCATTGCATGGAGCATCGGATGATGGGAATTCAGACGGAGGCGGTGGAGCGATGGTGGAAACAGCGTTTTCTATGATTACTCCATCCGTGATCAGCGGAGCTCGTCGTCGCCGCTTCCTTCCCGCTCACAATCACGAAGATTTCTTGTGGGTAATATACACATATCGCGCTCGGAAGGTCAGCCATTGCGCCTTCCCTCCCTGGAACCCTCGGTATAGTGAAAGTCACTAAAGATTTGTGTCGCTAGCCAACTCCCCCTGGAATCCGGTCCTTCGACGGACCAAGATAGCGGCAATGCTCTGTTCTTGAAAAGAGCTTACGCTAGCTCAAGTTCCCCTTTTGAGCCCTCATACAAGCTTTTCGGACGCAGGAGCGGCAGTCGTCAACTACAATGGAGTCGTCATGCGTCCGTGACTTCTCCTTCCGCTAAATTAGCGCGAAAGTAGGCCGCGGAGAGTCGTGGCCCCACCCTGCCGCACAGAAGCGGTGGACGAGGATCCGCCTGAACTCCTCTGGCATTCGGAACATTTTCTCGGCGAGTACTATGTATATGGGAGAATTCCAGGATCAAGTTACTTGATCTTTCGGAGTATCCATTGCTGATGTATTGGCGCCGAGTCTCTAGAGTGAAGAAATGAGGCATGCTCGTGGGAGTCTCACGGTGCAGCAGACTGAGTTCAGGCTAATAAAACGACTGTGGATGGTCGAGATTCACGGTGGCCTCAGAGGCATGTGGGACATAAGCATGAAGGTCGCTCGCTGCCAGACACTGATACACTGCGGAGACGATGAACTGACTCATCCGCGGGTACCGTCTATTCAAGTTACACAGGGACGAATGAGATTAGGAATGAAGCCCTGCAGTTTATCATGCCGACAATTCAGTCGCGGGCTGTTCGCAGAAAATGGATTTAAAGGTCGTGTTTAAAGCTCATGACATGAGATATTTACCTTGAGAGTGAGTCATTTAAGAACAAGAGCACGCTCCAGTTAGATCGCTCCGAGCTGCCGAACCACCAGAGAAGGATAATTGATTGAACAGAGCTCACAGAAATCACGCATGTGACGAGAATAGTTCAGACAGTGGAGGAAGATGCCGCTGACGCGGGCTTCGTTCTAGAATTTCTTCATCGAATAAAACCGATTACTGGACCCTGAACACGAGCGAAGGCACCAAAAAGGGAGTCTGCGGAAACAGGGGACTGAGCGAGTGACGGGCGTAAGTTACAGGTTATCTGTATCCGACGACGGAATTTTGACTCATACACGGCTAGTCACTCAAACTGTGAACACCGACGTCTCACGGCATGGGCTGGAAGCGCTCAGCGAGCCCGCGCATCCGATTCGGACAAGGCCGAAAGACAGAAATACGGAGGAAAAACATCGACGTCGGTCGACGTACAGCGCGATTCTCGGGAGTCCCATGCGAACGAGCAGCTCTGCATAAAAATGCTGGCGGCACGAACAGAATACACACCGGAGCGCCGAGGGAGCGAAATGGTCTTCGGATTCGGGATGGAGCGCGGCCTTTGGCTCCGCGGATCCCGGAACCGGAATCGGATTTGACAGCAGCAGCGAGACCGAATGATTTCGCGCTCATCGTCGCATGCTTTCAAGAGCAATCGTTTTACATACAAGCGTCCCGAAACACTTCGGAGCAAACGGAAAACACTGCGGCTCGATGAGGAACACCCCACGAGGAGCAATTTCGAAAGAACGTGCTCATGTTACAATGCTCAATTCTCCCGGAAGGCTTTGGTGACATAAAACGCGCACGTCGCTCGCTGAAAGGAGCATTTCCTTCGGAAGTTCAGGTCCGCGGTCGAGGTGAGCAGGAAGCGACACTCAAACACTCACTAAACAGAAAACCTCACCGACTCTCTTAAGAATTGTCCGAAATACAAAACGGGCGAAGCTGAGGAATCATTGTGTCCGAGATAGTACGGGCGCAACGGTGGGGAATCGATCCGATCAAGTCAGGGATTACAGTATTCAAGAACTTCTGAAAATCTTACCGACTTCAAGTTGTCGTGCATTATGTCCACGACATCGTCGACCTGTTGCTTCACCTCCTCTAATTTATCATTGTTCGATTCACTCGTAGCCATCTCGCGTTGTTTGGAACACTATGAAACTATTTTCGTTAGTGCGTTCGTTTGTCTATCCGGAACGGTGAGCAGAACGAACAGCGGAGAATGACGAGGCTTTCCAGCAGCACAGAGCCGCACAGTGCTGCTATCATGGGTAAGATATTTGACTCCCTTGCCACCTCGTCAACACAGCTGCGAGAGGCGCATTGACTGCCTTATAGTGGTGGTTTTCACAGCGTTGATCCACTTGGATTTCGTTGCGGCTTGGTGAGCTCCTCGAAGCTGGTGGAATAAGTGAATGGTCGTGGTTGAGATAATTGCTCTGAAGCTGATCTTGGAGCAGACTGATGGACTCTGTGGGACCGGGCTTCACTTGACCAAATAAAGCGTCAGCTCCGCCGAACTTCGTGGAAGCGCCCGCGAGATCCGACGCCGACGGATCGGAGAAGTCGTAGGGGCGACCTCCTGTTCCGGGTCGGAGGAAAATAATAACATGTCTCTCATCACGCTCCCGACCGGCACTTGCATTTGATTGTTTACAATCACCGCGGAGCCTCGATCCCGCGAGCTAGCTGCGAAAATAATCGACGCCTCGATCTTTGCTCTCGATCGACTTTGTTAAACCGCATTCTTCCCGGGAGCTACCCTCCAGGACTAATGGACCAGTATTCTACCGCACTCAACCGCAGGAAGTATCCGGTCGGGGGGAGGGCGGAGCAAGTCAGCGATCCCTGCTCTTGAGCTCCGATTCGAGAATTTCACAGGGGGCTCGATTCAAGAGCGTCTCTGAAAAAGGAGCTGACCAGAAAATCTCCGGGAGGAACTTCGCCAGGTAGCATCGAGCAGCCTCAACTCATTTATGACGATTCGATTGATGGATCCGGAGATAGAGCGGTTCTCAAGAAGCAAATGACGAAATAAGGCCCACCCTCAGTGAGCTCGGTCGGGAGATCATCCGATTCCGCGTCAGAGAGCCACAAGACGCTCGTGACCCAGCTCTCAGAAAAGCGTGTCTCTCGACAAGTCGAACTCCGAGACGATAGGCTTAGAAATCCAGGGAGCTCCCGAGACTGGCATGGTCTCTCTCTTCCACCATTACTGGGAATGCGTAGGAATCCCAGGCGAGGAGGATTGATGCCCTTGCAGCTTCCCTCTAGTAACCTTCTCTTATGCCGATCTTCTCCGAAGACACGGTGCCAGCCAGACTCTCCATGCAGCCCCAGACAGAGATTGCGATTTCGTGTATCGCCATTTCGCGAATGCCAACTAGACTGTGTCCTAACGTGCGACGGCCCCCCACGGACGCCCTCAACGGAGCCCTCATATCGAAGATCCCCATCTTCTTGATCCCGTAAACGCTTCCTCGCCGACCCCCTCAAAGCGGATCGCTCGATGCAAAGGATTTATTTGAAGGCCCTCGATCCTCAAGCATACCAGGTCCCACCTTGCGCAGAGAGCGATCAGTAACATCGAGCTTCATCTCTCTGGGAATCCTACCGCTTCGTACGGATGGGATTTTCGCCATGACAGGACGCTTCCAGGAGAAGGGGTAGCGTCATCGAACCTCGGCATCGCGGTCCGAGTGGAGTTCGACGATTTGCCGATTGTTACCGGAGGCTCAAAGATGCACTGCTCCATTCGCGTTGGTACCCGCAGGGAATCTTGAAGCATTCGTTCTGCAGGTCAGAACGCGAGATCTGATTGTGAGTGAGTGGACGCCGACAGCCATCTCAAGAACGAGAGCAGAGAAATTTTCAACTTAATCGTTTATTACAGGTAAATGTTATCGTTATTATCATTGTTGTTGTTTTTTTGTTGATGTTATTCCTTTTTCTTCTGCCTGTCCTTGCTGCTGCTGTTCGTACTGCTTGAATCGTTTTTATAGTACATGGTTTAGATGTTGTTCCGTACACGTTTTCGGGCGAACCTGCCGCTCAATAGCACAGGATGTTATCGACCTAATCGACTCATATCGGAAATCCGTACATGTTCTCACCGCATGGCGACCGAAGCTTCAAGCAAGGATAATTTAAGCGAGCCCATTTACGCGCTACGGGGTAAAACGAACATATCGAATTAAAACACGTCGCCATGTGGAACGAGAAACGCATAGGCACTGGCTAACGCAGGCCGGCTTGAATCTGCATAGAGGGATAATCAAACTCTGGCCGAAACCCTGCCTTTCGCGTTATGCCTCCTTCAACCATCCTCAGCCCTGACGGCTCTTCCAGCTTTTCATTAGGCATGTCCCCCGCGGGTCTCCAGGAAACTCATTCGGTTGGGGTGTTCTGACCCCGTCATCGGAGGCTGTTATAGGCAGGGCTTTATCAAGAGGTGGTATTCCTATCGTCAGAGGACGTAAAAACAGTGGTGCAAGTACCAAAGACGATGTGTCGAACGATAGCATTCGGAATTCTCTCGCAACGAGATGAATTGCAGTATATGGCTACAAAATAAATTCTCAGTTTGCGCAAAACGTTGAGCTGCTGTGTGTATACAGTGGAGACCAGGACGGAGAAGTGACTCTCAGATCCAACAATGATCTCCACGAGAGACCGGGACGCAACAGGACATGCACCGCTTGTTCGTACCGGAATTCACCGATCCGAAAACAACCGGTCATGTCCTGTTGCGGCTCGTCCTCCACGCCCCTACCGGCTCGGGTTGCGGTCGAATCAACTGCACCGATCCATCAGGTGGTTATATAGAGGGCAGGGATGATCCCATGGTTCCAGCGGAATATCTCGCTCGCCGATGGCGATATCGTCACGGACCGCATCCGCAGCCGGTAATCAGACACAAGATTCCTCTCTATCAAAGGGGAGATGGCGGTGGCGACGACGACGACGGTGGCGGCGGCGCTGGCGACGACGACGACGACTACTGAGAACTTCTACAAACGGAATCTCACTCACTCACGTACTCATCAGAGGGGGGAAGAAGCATTCTCCGGAGTGTCTCGAATCGTCTTATTGATTCTATTGGTGTCGGTGATGGCAACCGTGGTCAAAGTCGTAGGTAGAAGTAGTCATGCTGTAGGTGGCGGTAGAAGTCGGCAAAGGGGCAACTGGCGTTCGGATTGGCTGGTGGTGGTCGCTCGACGAATGGAATGGTGCTAGGCTGGGGTGGATCAGATGGTTGTAGTTGTATGTAGTAGGAGGTAATCGTGGCAATCGTGGTGATGGACTTCCGGGTCATTGGATGGTGTCATGCAGTGGAGCAAAGCGGCCCTCCCGCCTAAAACCTTTTCAAGTTGCGAATCAGTATGTTGCACAGTATTTTCTTTTGTTTTTTTTTCTGTTTTTCCTTCAACTATCATGAGTAATATGGTGAGTTCGCCGTCGAGTTTGCCTGCATATAAGAGCTCCTGTTTCAGACCGGAAAAGCGCAATGTTCCGCACGCGAATAAACTCGGTCTCTCTTAGTGTTCATATCCCTCATCGACTCGAGCTCCCAGAATCAAGCGTGGTGTGGAGAGGCTCGTTCAGAAACAGTCGAACCCGAGAGGGGAGTGTCCTTGGACTGGAATTATTCGGAAATGACTTCCAGTTCTCGAGGTTGAACCACACTTCTCTAGCTCCGAGATCTTCTCACGGAAGATGAACAGCTACGGCGATGATTGCTGGGAATGTTCGATCGGATGCCAACCATCAGACTCACGCTCCGAAGCAGGGTCTTCAGAACGATCGGCTGTCAACCAAGCTCGCGTTCGGTTTCGCGTCGTTTCAGAAGTATGTGGGAGGTCTTGGGATTCTCACCAACGATATGGAGGTCCCTCAAGCGGCGAACGCCATTCCGCTCTCGAAGTCGATGTCGCAGGAACTCATTTCGTAGGTCTTTCGAAATGTGAGCTCCGAGTCCCACCCTGATCCCGGGAAGCGTGACCCCCACTCCGATCGTCGGATGCATCGTCCGAGATCCAGACCGGGATAATTGGAAGGGTATCTGCAGACGTCTCGGGACAATAATGCAGGGGAGCGATCTCGACTCTGTATTGTCTCATGTTCATGATAGTCCTGTCCCGGATTATGATAACAAGTGAAATGTAGGTATATGCAGGCAGTCAACAGGCTCAAAGTAACTCCGTTAGAACTCTATCGGTTGTGGGGCATGGGCGGAAAATCGTTTTCAACATCGGCCGCCTGCATGCGAAGTACATAGGGAACTCGTAGCACTGATCGCTCGATTCTAGGCGGGGCCGGTGGGCTGCTGAGGGTCTTGGCTGCTGGCTGTTAGAAAGGCGGGGGACTTTTAGGGTTTTGGAAGGGCTGGGTGGGGGCACGGTTTGACTCAGGAAGGAACGACTTGGAAACCAATGGAAAAATGCTCGTGATCGAATGGGCGAACCATTCGACATCGGTAACGAGGCTCGAGTCGGTGGTTTCATTTGTTCAGCGGAGTGGTTCCAGGAAAAGAACACAATGCTTTCGATGTTGAACAATGCCGTCTTATATTGCTATGGAATCGAGTCGCATATCGTTGTTTAGACCTGAAATGACATGACGATGAACAACGGCTCCGCAGAGGGAGCGGTGCCAAACATACAACTGAGGAGGACAAGGTTTGAACGATCAAAACAATTTATGTATCTTCTTCAAATGGTACGGGTGGTAGCTGTGTCAATGGCAGACGACTAACCGACGATATAGAATCCATGAGCGGCTGGTATACGTTGAGGTGAGTGCGGAGAAGTCTCTACCGTCAAGAAAGAGGATGCAGGAAAAATGATTAACGATCAAAAATGTGCACAGTGGAAGCACAGACATTGAACGGCGACTGGACGCTCGGCGGCGGTTGAATTCTCGGATGAGGTCGGGATTCAGGTCGATGAGCTTGACAGCATTTTGTGTTCTTTTGTTCAAAGGCAGAAATTGCGGTTCACATGTAAGTTATCATTGAGGGTAAGTTGGATCTGAACCGCAGTGGGACGGGCTGGACGAATGATAACTAAGACAGAGGGGAGGACTCCGGTAATAATGAAAGATGGATATTGGTTGCTCCGTCGGATTCTCGACTCTGTAGGTAGATGAACTTCTCGAGACAACCATTCGAGGACCAATGGGCGTTGTTAGAACCAAGTCGAACTCAGGTCAACTCCCGGGGTTGTGGGTTAGGGGAAGCAGCACAGTTGCTGATGAACCAGTAGATGGATCACCATGGGCGTTAGAGTTTTTTTCAATTGCTCGCATGGAAGCTAGCTTGCTTGCTTACTTGCTGACTGGCTGGCTGGCTGGCTCGCTCGCTCGCTTTTTCGGATCTCGGTGTTTAAGACTTCTTGCGAAGCTCTGAGCTCCGAAGTATCACCAATCTGTTGTTTCATTCAACACCACCCCGTGTTCCCTCGTTGTTACCATGTCGTGTTTCATCGCTCATCGATAGCCAACCGTTGCTCGTCAGTTTCGATTTCCAATAGATGCTGGTGTCGATCATTGTCACTGTTCTTGTTGTTTGTTTGTTTGCTGTTGCTGATGTCAATATGAACGCTGTCAAGCGACTCCATCACCTCAAAATCATCTGCATAACCATCTTATTTGTTCTTCCTTACTCTCCGTTCATTCGTTGCTGGGCATACTCGTCTGGCTGAAAAAAGCAGCCAGTCTCCCGCTCGTCTCCCTCCGAGGACAGAGTTGTTGACAATCGTTGACAACAGTTCGACAGATTGACAAGTTGAAGGCTATTGGCGCCATTAACTAGAAAAAACCCATCAACAAATATAAACACGACAAGCCACAAGTATCATATTATGTAGGAACAGAATGCTCGTAATGACTTGCATACAACAAGTTCAACTGTGGAATCGTTCAGCTCATTTCCAGGTTCGTCCGTCCGTCCGTTCATCCGTACGTACGCACTACCTTCACTGATTTGGGTTGCTTCAGAGGGGTCGTTCGGTTCTTACTTGTTATTTTTTTGTTTGCTCGCTTCCTTACAGTCTGGCTTGTGTCAGTTTTTTGTCGTAGAGACGCTTAAAGTCGCGAAGCTGGAAAGCTTATTTGAGACACTCGAGTAGTACATATTTGTTGGTTCGAATTGTTGTAACATTAACATATATGTGCTGATCGCCGATCGGCTGCTATCTAAAAAGTTTGAAAAACTGTACAGCAAAACTCAGTACAACAATGGTCGCAACAAAGTCATCGTTATCATCACCATTTTTCTCGAGGTTTCGTCTCGCGAGTCCGCCTCACTCACTAGTTCCACTTGTTCTCTCGAATCATCATCGTCCTCATAATTATCATCGTATCATTTTTTGTCGATCATTATTGTTATCAATAAAATCTTTGTCCGCTCCCGCCACTTTTTTTCCTGCATTTTAACCTGTCGCTTCCAATTCATCGCTCGGATCCATTATTTTTCATCTTGGCCCGCTATCGATACACCGCGGTAACTTTCCAGTCGGTGACTCTTAGATGAGAGACAGTATGCCTTGTGTATGGGAGAAGTTGTATATTATGTTATTGTTGTTGTTGTTGTCGTTGCGGGTGTTGTTGTTGAACGCTCCGAGAAAGTTGTTGAAAGTGTTTTCCGTTCATGTCGTTGTACGACGCAGAAATCAGATGAGGTGATTTCACGCTGTCAGATGGTTGAAGCCACGGCAGTCAACCTCCGTCATCGTCTGGAGACACGACGGAGGACGAGTGGCGTAACTCCTCTTCCCGCAGATGGTCGGCCCAACCGAGGTTTAGCGTCGGTCGTGCACGTTCTCAACGAAAAGGAATGAACGAACGACACACGAAGTACGACGACCTATGAGCAAGAACCGTTCGTCTAGTTATGCGTGTGTTCGCACGGTGAACATTTTCGTGTGACTGCTGCTCAATCAACCGTTCGATCGGTGAAATTTTTCTTATCTGGACGAGCTTCTGAACGGAGTTTTTCGATCATTCCGTCGAGTTCAATGATAGCGTTTCCTTCCCCCCTGAGCGAATCCTAATTGTCCAGCGAGAATAATGAATGAGCCGATCGATCGATTGACCTTCACTTGAGAATTCGCAAACTCAGAATAGAGGCCGAAAATAGAGAGTGCCTTGGTTCGCTTAGCTTTCCGAATTTTTGATGTTTTTTCTCTCCAATGGCTGGATCGTATTTTCCGTTCATGTCGACCGGCTCGATGCCATCCCTGTCGATGACCATTATTGTGATCTCAATGTTCGCCTTTTTGTTCGAAGGTCTTAGCTATCATGTACGGCTCCTCGAATAGAAAGAATCTCGATGACGGATTGGACCCGCAGCGGGATCGTCATTTTGGTTTTCCTTGAGATCGTTCCCCAATCATCGATTTTTCCCCACTCGAGATCAGGAGACTCAGCTGTTTTTTCGCTCTTCATTCCTTACTTTTGAGGAGACTGTTCGACAAAAATGAGACAAGAACTGTTCCATGCTAAGAAGATTCATCTCCGCGAAGGAGTGATAGTCTTCCTTTTTTCATTCCGATAATAATGACTCTCATCAGTTATTGACTTCAGCAGCGGTATCATCATTCCAAGAAAAATCCAAAGAATTCAGAACCATAGACGACTCGCTCATGGAGAACATTAGTAAATTCGGTACGCCATTGAGTACGGTCATTCTCTTCGTGATCTTCCTCAGTTCCGTCATGCTGAATTATCGGCAATATCGGTATGAATATCTGAGACTAGAGTAACGTGTTGTTAATAACGTGATATTCTATGAGTGTCATCCAAGTCTTTAAAAAAGAACTCCGCCACGGATCTCTAAACGGGAAGGCGTTTACCATGAATTATAGCCGACCCGTCGGGCTTAAGAGACGAGTTCGATTCTTTCTCGGTCGAGACAATGTCAATTTACCCAGTATTGCGGCTGCCTGATGTTTCCAGCCTCAATCTCCTTGCTTTTCAATTCTTGTAACTGTCGCTGTCTGCTTTCAGTCTGTGGAGATGGTTATTGTCGACTCGTCCGAGTTAGTGACCGGATTGGCTGAATGTTAAGTCACATTGTATTAGGAGTATTGCGAAAGAGTACATAATGGTGTGTATGTAGGCTTCAATATAAGGTGTCGTCAATGGTGACCCTTATCGATTACTGTAAAAATAAAAGCTGTTGTTTTCAGCGGGTCTAACCTTTCGGGCCCGAAGCCACAGTTCTGACGACGGATTCGTCAAGCCAGACTTTGCAGGCTTCCTCATTCGAATTTCTTCGTGTGTTGAGAAGGGAGAGAAACTTGAGAAACGTCAGGCCAGAGGCCTATGGGGGGACAGTCTTCCGCAGGATGCGGTTCGCCGTGAAGAGTGGTGGTAGACGCTTCACGGCGAAGCCCGTCCTCGAACTGAGGAGTCTTCCCCTTTTTTTTAAACGAGGTCCTCGATTCTGTCGGAAGACTGGCCCTGCGTGAGATTCGCCGGTCCCTCCTTACGATCGAAACTCGTGAGGCAAACGAAATTTCTGGACGAAGAATCAAGGAAACAAGTGTTCGACTAGACACCGATAGATCATGAGATCGTTTCTGTCTTTATTTTTCCGATATCCATCAGTGGTATGATGTGGCAGCATCGGTGATGGACGTCTGTGTGGTTGTTCCTCTTGTGAGTTGAATATTGTCATCTTTCCCAGCAGCGAGTCAAACCCGATGAGTTCGAGTCATGTGGTCGTGGAAGCGAACCTAACTCTCTATCTCTCGGTGGAAGGTCGTTGCACGAGGCTCGGAAGAACGCTCGCGCACAATCCTGCTTGGAAGAAGACTGTTTCCGGGTTGTATTTTCGTTCGTGTAGTATTCTGGGCGTGAGGCATATTCTTACACTTGAGTACGGCAGACTGGAAACTTACATCAGCGTTGCGGGTCCCCCGACCGTATACTTGGATAGGAAAGACTCTAGATTGGTCCGGAGGCGCTAAAGAATAGGCGCACACCAACGTAAAGACTCATTGATTTCGGGAGTTCAACGAGGTTATTCTTTTCGTGTTCTGCTCTCTGCTAGATACTGACTCTGTCGGTTCCGGGTATTTCTAGTTGAGGACATGAGGTTGTCGGCTGGGCTGAAGGTGTTGAATTGTGGGAAGGACGAGGCTGAAGAAGGATGTGTTCACGGTCGGTCTAACCAGATTGGGGTCGGTGGAAAGGTAGCAAACGAAATGTTCCCGAAAAAGATCTTCTTAGCGGGGTTACGGTCGAAGGACGGCGCTGGAAGCGCTCTCAATAATCTAATGAAGTGAGCACTACTGGTTAAGCCGGTGAAGTTGGAGGTGTTCTTTGAGGCAAGAACAATCCAGCGCTCCACGAGCTCAATCATTCGTCTTCACCTGATGTCTCGAATTTTTTTGCAGTATTTTTTCGTGGTTTTCTGCTTGCGTCTTAGCCTCAATCATTCGCTACTAGATTCGAACTACCTCTCGAAAATTATCAGCTCGTCGACAGATCAGAGCACCAGAAGTGATGGTTGCGTGAGGGTCGACCTTGACTCTTGAGTTTTCTCTCTGATTCCACTCCGGCGTCGACTAGTTTATTCCGGAGCCGAGTCTGCTTCGGAGTGCGAATTTGAGTTTTCCTCGTCCGATGAGGTCCCGATTCTCGATGATTGCTTTTCCTCTTCCTTCATTCTGGTGGTCTTCTCGAGTTTCATTTCGAATTTCTACTTTCTTCGAAGACCAATCGGGTCGTTTGAATTCCGAGCTTGCTCGTCTCTCGTTGAGATTCTGATGATTTCCCCAGTCGAGACTCAAGATCCCATCACGGAACGGCATCGATCTGCGATTTCGCTGCGCCAACATCTACTGTAAGCTGCATTTCCCTTCCATCTGCGTTTTGAGTTCGTTCACTTGCGTTTCGATGGTGTTCTTGAGCTCTGTGAGGAGGAAGCAAAGCTGTCGCATCCGATAAAGAATCGCGTCATCTACCCTACCGGAATTGATTTCCGTATACGGAAATGCTCTGCACCATAATTGAATTTCTCTGGGGAAGACTCACTGGTGAGCTCGTCTTGTTCAGCAGCTTCGTTTTCCGCTGCGATTTCTTCCGGAGTCTTCTTCCGTCGATTCAATCCGGCGGGTCCCATGTCTTCCTCGGGTTCGGGCTTGATTTCTTCCTTCTTCTTTATTCCGTACTGCAATGCAAAAATGCGATACGTGCCTTCCTTAGAACCGCGACAGGTCACTGGACACCGTTCACTCGAAGCCACCCGAGATGTGCTCCGCGTTCCTAATTGCGCCTCCTTGCGAATCAGTGCAAATCACTAGAGACCCTCGTTCTCTCTGCGTGCTGGCCAGATCGAAATCGACATGACCTTCTCCGATTTCTGATCAGGCGGCCGGTCTCTCCTTCTTTGGTCCTCTCGTCCCTCCAGCATCCGATTGATGCGACAAGGTCACAAAATAAGTGCGATTGGACGACCCAGGTACATCGACTTCCTCTCAGGTACCCGTAGATTTCGGACATTCCACGAGAGGGGGCATGCTAAGGGCACCCAACCATCAGGGTCCCAAAAGCTGTTCCCATTCATGCCCTTCCGTCGCCCCCATAAGGAGGACGAGCATTCGGACGATATTCTCCCCTCCCTCCTCCCCCTCCCTCTCAGAGTCGGAGAATATTTGGACGAATCAAAATTTTTGACTCGACATCTACGTTCCGGAATCCAGATGCGGGTAGTTCCAGCAAGGAGGCAATCGAGATACCGCAGCGGGTCGTTGACTTCAAGAGGCACCTCTCTTCCAGCTTTGCCCCCCCCTTCCCCGGGAGACACCCGGGAGGGGGGGATCATCGATCTGGCCGGTATATTGCGTACCTTGTCCCGGATGCCCTGACGCATTCTTTCGCGTTCCTCCTCCATTTTGCGGTGCTTCTCCTTGCGACGGTCCTCGGCTTCGCGGAGGGCTTCAAGTCGTTCGGCCTCAGCCTCTGCCTCAGCTTCCTTGTCCTCGGCTGAGGTCTCGCCCTCCCCTCCGATTTGGCCTGGAATCATTGAAAAATATGAGTATGGAATTCTCGGTCGCAGAATTTTACAGATTGCCATCTCGAACATAATACCAGCATCTTCCTGGAGAGCAAATATTTTACTGTCGGGGAAATTATTTCGCTTGGGTAATTTAGTTTGAGGGGCAGACTCGCTGATGATTTCCGTATCGGACATGGTAAGCGGCGATCATCTGTCAGAGCGGGGGACTTCTCTCGAGAGGATATACTTGAGCTCAGTCGCTCCGGAACGAGAGTAATATGGAGGTATTCCCCGCTCATCAGCTTCAATAATGGTCATGATCACCATGGGAAGATGCTGGTGCCGGGCTTGCTGCTTCTATGGCTGCTAATCAAGGTGAGTGGCTGAGAGGCGGCTTCTTTGCGGGTTGGTCTTTGGCTCGGGGATAATACAAAGCAGGAACGCGTCTCTCGATGCCGTTCCAGTAATAACAATAATAATGATCAGACTACTATCGGAGTACCAGCTCAAGCTAGAAAAACTTATAGCTGTAGTCAACGACGATAGTTCTCGTCCTTGCAAGAGTCATATTCCGTCCCGTCGATTCGTCGCGCCAGCCGTCGCCACAGGCTCATCAAAACCTCGATAGTGATGAAGATGACCATGATCATAATCAGCGACGCGTCGCGTACATAGCGCGAGCGAGTCAAGGCGATGTGGAATTAATTAGTCAAATACTCGCTTAACACACACGGACCATGATTGGGAGTCGAGAGAGTAAATGATGTGGCACGATGATTTCGTATATCAATCGAGAATACGGCGGGGAATGACCTCGCCGTCGAGGATATTCAAGTTGATGAGGCCCCAGAAAGGGACGAGGAGCGCACCGCCCATCAGAAGGCTCATGCTGATAACGATGATGTTGATCAGGAATAGAATGGAACCCCCGAAGCAGAATGAAATCGACTGCCTGACCCGGCAGCGCAGGGAGTCGATCGTATGAGGGGCTATGGAATGAGCTGGTCGACTGAGCGGGCGAGCGCATAATTCACCAATTCATCGTGTACCGCTTTGTTCATTGTCTATCGGCCCCGGGGAAAACAACGGCAAGGAGCAGCTGTTGCACATGTTGTAGCAGCTGCAGCTGCTGATACAGTAAGACGAGTCGGTCGCACTCTGGCGCCAAGCGGTTGGTTGTCAACGCGTTGTCTCCTCCGGTCGATCGGTCCCCTCGAGGGAACCTACTAAATACCTCTTTGTGCGCGTCAAGCATACGAACGTGAATTATACATCAGTGAGCTGATTGACGTAACAGACTGCGACAGCCGTTGACAGCGTGACCGTTCCAAGTCTTGTCGACAGCTTGGCTTAATGAAGAATCGACTGATCCTCAAAGTGACGGAGTGTGAGATGGATGGAGGGGGCTGAGACTTCTCAAGAGATCCGAACCACGATGAGTTTGGGAGGATTCATCCAGTGACGGATCGGCGCGTCGAAAGACTCGGATCAACCAAGCGGTAGTTCTGAGAACCGCAGATCCTCCCTTAGCTCGAAAATTCGAGGCCGGAGAGCCGGGGCAGAAAATTGACTCATCCATCGCGTTTCCGTCGCAGGATACGCACAGCGGGACGATGTGGTGGCCAGGTGAAACATTTGGGGGCGGAAATGTTGCATTGCAGGTGGAGCAACAGACCGCATGCCCCCCATATGACAGATGGCCTAATGGGCACTAGCGTGACCAAATGATTAATTGGATGACCGACCGGCTGACCGAAAGGACGAACGAACGAACGAACGAGGGACGATGGACGTATGGCAGCGTGGCACACTGCTAGCAAGGACGGATTGTTGGGGAGACGCCAAGGGAAAAACGACCAGTGAGAGAAGAAGGAATGTCTTGCTGCTGGTAAAAAGTCGTCTTCGGCTTCCGGGCTTACCAGCTGATCGGACATTCTCGTCGGCGGATGCATGCCGGACTGTAATGGGAGAGTGAGAACCATGCGATTGTTCACTTCACCGGGCACTTCAACTGGCCAGCTGACGGTCCAGTAGGAGTGGTGGGGACTTTGGTAGCTTGCTAGGTTGCTTGTTTGAATGGTTGCTTAAGAAGGTTGGTTTCGAGTAGGTTGCTTGGGTTTCGGCTCGGGTTGGGATCGGTTGGAGAATCAATTCGTATCGGATTGATTCTCTCAGATAAGTTGGCTGACTGACTGATTGATTGAGCAAGCGCGAGCGAACAAGCCTCGAAGCAGGCTCAACGTCGTCGCAGCCGAACAACGAACAAGCAGAGAACGACCTCACGAGATCCTGTAGTCGCCGACCACAGCCTCCGTTGTCGCCGCTGACACCGTCGCCGCCGCCCTTCAATGAAGTCGCTCAGAAGGCGAATGAACTTTGTCAGATCCGGAACCTCCTGCAGAACCGTTTGTAGCCGCCGCCCTCTTGGATGCTGCACCGAGAGCAGGGAACGGAAGACGCGTTTCTCGAACTAGTGACGGAAGTATTCGCGGTGCCGACGGTTTAGTAGTACTGAAGGACAGGGTATCGATGGACGTGTGGAAAACTGTCGTCCTCCTAATAGTGGTCGTCGTCTTCGTCGCCGTGAACTCGTTGATAAATACTCAGTAAACCAAGAAATACAACAAGCGATGCTCTACACACAAGCCACCTATGTATGTACGACTCTAGCTGGCCGCTGCTGCTGCTGCCGCCACCGCCACACACACTTGTGGCAGAGAATGCGCGCATGCGCAAGTTTTACTCGAGTTCGACGGCGGGCGCAAAGGCGGAACATGGATCCGGGAGGTTATCCCTTCCGGTTCATGAGTCTCATATAGGGAGACCTCGATCCCTAATTCCCTGTGTGCGCGGCTCGCGTGCCGACTCGCTCGACACCGAAGCCGAAAAGCGTCGTGCAAGCACGCACTCATCGCGAATGAGGTGGCCGCTTCCGCAGTTTCTGTATCATTCGATTTCTCCGAGTACTGCATCGCCGCCGTCGTCTTTCCCCAAGGATTTCCAGGATAGAGGGCGCCACGGTCGTCATTCAGGAAGTGAGGCGACAGAGTAGCGCAGCTCGGAATAAGGAACGACCGCGGAGAGTTGATACCGGGCGAACGGACAGCGGCCAGCTCCTGTACGGGGGCAAGATGAGCGTGCTTCACACATTGACTTCTGTCATTCGGGGACTCGCTAGCTGACACGGGTAGAGGAAGCGAGTCAATGAGAAGCAATGAGCACCGGAATTCCCCCGTCTCGGCCGACGTCGGTGGGAATTGGGCCGTGGAACGCGTATGAGAGTAGCCTCTCAGCCCAAGTCACTCGACCGATCGCTTCGTTGCGAAAGTTTTCGAGTGGAATGTCAGCGCATTATTAAGCCTTCAACTTTGTCATCTTGCCCGAGAGTCCCACGCCTACACGAGACCGACGAGCATCGTACCCCGCAGCGGGGAACTCTGCTCTTCGGTGAGAATATGCCCGGCAATAGCGTCGCCCGATCCACATCTACATGGGAGTTTCGCTTCCACTCGCTTGTTCGATCCGGAAATCATGGATCCCATTCCGGCTTCATGGTGGAGAGATAAGCTCTAATTGACGAAGTGCTTCCATTCTCTGTTCGAAACGGAACGAAAATGTTCGGGGGGAAATGAGCCATGAGGCCTCGTGAGAGTATCTTCCTCAGGTCGTCATCCGTGGAAAACTCGCGAATATTCCCTCGATCCAATCGGATGGACAAGAAAGACGGCGCGGCGTCATAATGGACCGTCCCGTCTTTTCGCCCTCTTATTCTGACAGGTCGTGCGTATCTGTAGGAGGTGATCCCCAGCAAGCCATCCACGGATGTCTCTCAAGCTGATATTTTGCACACGCGGAACTTTGCTTTCAAATCTTGTCATACGAGAGCAGGATGCGACGGAGCGAACACGGTCTTGTCGTCGATTAGCTCGTCGCTTGACATGTGACACTTGATTTCCGGATCCGAGCTACAATGTTTCCGCGGAACTCGGGGACGTCTTCCCGTTTCCGGCGAAAAAGCAGACCCCAGTCTCAGAGACTCCTCGAATGACTGCTCGAGTAATTAGAGCGTCCGCTCTTCAAGCTCCCCGGTAGTTTAGCTCGATAAGTGGATGGGAATATTTCGCATATGTCAACGACGGCGCAGAGTCGATCGGTAGGTCGATATGCTCCTCTCGAGAGACATCCAGAGAACGCCTACAAGTGGGTCCTTCCGCCCGATCGCATGGATCCGTCGCTTTAATGAGTTCATGTTCGAGTGATTTCAATCTCGATCGAGCGAATCGACTGGGGACCGACCGGTCGAGGTATGAACGATTCGTAGTCGGCAAACACCGGTATGAGTTCGAGCAGATGAGCACACCTGCGTATGCAGGCACCAGTGGGCGAGTCTGAATTAATTGGTGATCAATGCGGCCGAGATAAGAACCGGGAACTCATCGCCGGCGATGCTGGACATGTGTGAACAATTCCAATCAGATTGTCGTGGAACCTCGGGGAATAAATGAATCGCTGCTCCCACTCCGGAGCCTCGGCTAAATCGAAGTTTTTCCGGTCTACGGAAAATAGGAAACATCGGCAAGTCGCCCCCTGGCATTGCAGGAAGCGAGCTCTAAACGCCTCCGTCCTCCTCCTTCTCCCTGACGGTTGCCCCGTTCCGCTCGCCGATGCGTTCAAAGTTCATCAGGAGTGAAACTTTTTGTTCTCCCAGCTATTGACTTTTCAGCGGATGAGTCGGCGAACGAGAAGAGAGAGAAAGCGGGGAGAGAGAGGGGAGCGTGCGAAAGCAAGGAGACGCGTAGTAAAAAGAAAAAAGACGATGCCCGGCTTCAATCGCAACTAATCGCAGGGTTCACTGCAGTCCCCATTGAAAATTTTCACGGCTGGTGCCACCGGTACCGCTGCGGCAGTCGCTGATATCAGCGGGCTAGAGGGAGAGGGTGATCGGGCACGACTCCATGGTAATGGACTACATCATCGACTTTTTCGAGCGCGTTTCGTTCTTCACTACCGTCAACGGACTCTATTCCTCGTCGCCATCAGCGCGAGGAGTCTTCCTCCGGCTCGCACGATGTAGTGAGCTCGAGAAGAGGAAGCTCCGCTGCGAGAACGGAACCGTTACGACATGGGAATGATCTTCCTATGCTCCTTCCTCCCTCCACTCCCGTCCTTAACGACGACAGTGCCGAAGGTATGCTTCTCGAGACGCATCGACTTGTTGGGCCATGATCGTGAGCGTTCGACGGACCGTCAGACCTTGTTTTTAACGATTTTTTTTATCCATCCATTACTATCATTTCCGCAACAGCGCCACTTCCGGCGGGAACGAATGTCCTGGAATGTCGCCGAAATACTACGCACACGGGGCTCGACTCGCAGACTCCCGCGGTACGGGAGTCTTGGGCTTCAGAGGACTCACTATGGGTCCGAGACCGTCGAGGGACCGATTGAGGACTAAGAGAACGACTGCATCACTCACGAGTATGCCTCGAGAGCACAAGGTGTAAACACCGAGCGTTAGGAAAATGGAGGGACACCATATACTTTCTGTAGAGGGAGAAGTCAACGAGCCTTGTCACGACCACTCAGTCCGTGACGTGGACGCGTTATCTTCCCGAGGCCAAAACGCTAAGCAGCAAGCTTCAACAGCTGCTTTCAGCACACCCAACAAAACGGCACTTCCCGGATAATGCGGAGGAGCGACCGCGGCACCGACCGGGAGAAACAACACACAACAGGAGAAAATGTGCTTTCACGATGGGGAAGAGCGAGGAAGGAGACACACAGCAACTTAAGAGGAAGAGAGCGCTCACCAGGGTAACGTGGAGGGAGAACACTAAGAGAACACGCAGGATAAACGGCAGTGAAACGGACAGGATAACACAAGTGTGGGGTAGCGGCCAGGATAACCAGCCAGGGAATATCCGGGGAAACACCGGCGGTGAGAGCGACGGCCTTTTCAGGGGTGAGGGGAGGGGGGCTTTGGGGTAGGGGGAGTCAGAGGCAAACTCGTTTCAGCCACGAGCTCCGAGCCGGAGTTGTTTCTCTCTTGTTCGCGGGAGGGGTGCGCCGTTCCCATCGGGAGCACTTAGCGAGAGGAGCACGATTGAAACCCAGGGAGAGGAAAGCAAGCATTTGAATTGTTCCCATTTCGCTCCAGGGTAAATGCCGCTTTGAGTGATGACGATCGTTCTCGAGGAATGTTGTTGTTCTTTTATTTAATGGAACTGTGTGGGATGCGAGACGATGCCATTCCTTCCTCACTGTCATCCCAGACCTGGGATTTGCATAGATAGTTGACGGCTATCTGTCAGTTCGAAGCAGGCCCGGCCAACATAAAACGTCGTCGGGATCATAAATTGCAGGGAACGGAAACGACGACAATGAGGACCACAATCTCCAGTTGTGACCGCGTGTGAATACAGGTCGCATTCAACTACATTCGCGGCGGGCACCCGTCGATTGAGACGACAGGAACCCGCGCTGACGGAGGGAAGTGGGGAGCGAATGGGATGGATGGAGTTTGTCCCAGCGACTGGGAGCCTGGGACAAAGACGCTGAGGAGGGCACCCCCCACCCCCGTCCTCCACTGGTTTCCTGAATTCTGTGAACGTGAAAGAGACTTTCGGGTGCGGGGCTCGCGGGAAGACGGAGATGGCTTTGCGAGTTAACTGTGCGGCCGAGGAGGGCGGAATACCGCCGGTCTCGCGTGTGCACCAGAGCTCGCAGCCGGTGCTACCAAAAGGAACGGCCGGTTCAAAGGAGGCTTCGGGCAAACGGGAAGTTGTTTGGCCTTTTGTCATTCTTTGGTCGTCCGTGAAACCGCTCTTTGTCTCAGAGCTCCGTGTTCTCGAAGCGAGCGCTTAATGAATTCTATTCTATTGCCCCCCTCCTGCTTCCCCGCTCTTTGCACCTCTTGCCGCTTCCAACTGGCGCACCGCGGCCTCTCTCTCTCTCTCGCCCGGTGCGAAGCCGCCGGTCGACAAAGCCCCGACAAAGCTTCCATTATGACGAGCGAGAGCCGCGGGAATGAAAACTTCTTCCGAGCGTCTTCCACAACTTCATCATGGGTCTAATTCCTTTTTTTCCCTTCTCGTCTCGTGTCTCTCTCCTCGATCCATCGCTGCGGCCCGTGGGAAAGCCCTTCCATTATTGATCCGACCGCGACTTTCAGATCAGTCGACTTCAAATCAGTCGCTGTTCCGCGAGAGTTCAGACTGCTCGGAACGCTTCCATTAATCTGATTCTTGTACGGCAAGAACCTTTCTCCCACCTCGACCTCGGGTCGGGGAAGCGAATCAATCGTGGAGGCATCACACCATCTCGGATGCGATCTTGCGTCGATGCCGGTGTGGGCCCGAGACAAATAAATTTAATGACAACGAGTTCATGGAGACGCTCGGCTCTCGGCAGGCGAGTGAGTTCACTTGCCACTCGGCTTTTCGCAGTCGGAAAACTTCGTTCTCGATATTTCCATCAGCCCCGCGAAATTTGCATAGAGTTTGCATGTGATCAGGACGTCGTCGTCATCATGGACGCAGTCACACACTGGGGGCTCCAGCAATCTTCGCGGCAGCAGTGCGGGCTTTCGCTTCTCTTACCTCGAGTTTCACGCAGCATTCTTCTTCTCGGTCCGAGGCCGACCCGAGCAACTTGTTTTCTCGCACTTTGTGTTTCTCTTATACATTTGTCGTGGAATTTGCGTTGGTATGCCCGATAATGGACGCCCTGTGAGCGAACACGAGAGTTTTTCCTACCGGAATTCGATCAGGAAGATTCACCATCGCCGTAGTCGACCCCGCCGAATCTTCGCAGCCACACGGAATTCTTCAAAGGCTGCTATTCGATTTCTTTCCCGTCAGCAAACCGAGTGCTCCGCGGGATTGGCACAGGGCTCCATCGATTCTAAGGGTCACCGGATCAACTGGCGCACCGATGTCCTCTGGCGCGATTTCCCCCTGTGGGTGACCGCTGGTACATATCCGCGGAGGACCCGAGGTCAGCAGTTCGCGCCGTCGAATCGCTCCTCGTCCCACCAAGAAGACCACGGATGACAGGGGACGCCACGTCGCGGCGGTGGCGTGGACTGGCGGGCGTTCCGGATGTCCGACGAATAAATGCCATCTGTCAATACGTCAGGACGAGACCGAACAATTTCTTCAGAACAGTGCCGGCATCGGCGTAGGCGTTCGCATTGGCCGCTCGGGAAGGACGCATGTTGACGGCTCAGAGAAGGATTCCAAAAAGTGTAAGTCCTACGCTTTCGCAGTCCGTGTGAGTGCGACGATGGGGGTTCGTCTCCTCGGGGAGGAAGAGACGATCATGCGGGGAGCAGTAGAAGAAAAGCAGAGGAATAAGAGGGGGGCGATCAGCATTCGATTCGGGAGTCTCGTTTCACGTCACGACGACGCGGAAGAAACGGAACCCTCGCGCAAATAAATGCTGACATGCTATCGTATCTGCGGCGCCATCGCTCCTGTCTTCGCTGCCTCCGAGCAAACACTAGGACGCAGCTCTCGCTCGAATATTGTATATCGGGTAACACAAAGCGCGGCTTCTCACATGACGCCATTATAATAATGACGGCTTGTCCCTCTACTTTCGCCTCGTCCCCGCTCGCCAGTCGCTCGCACTCCTCTCAATCGTCGTTATCTCGGTCGCTGGTCGACCCGCTTCGGTCAGGTACTCGACAATATGATACGCAACATTTGTCTGCAGCTTGCATATGCATATCGATTCGTTCATATAGTCGGCGACCCGGTGCAGCTCAGACCACCGCAGTTCCATCGTGATACCCCGATGACTCGATGTGGAGACGATCTGTGCGCTGAGTCAATCCATTGTTTTCGGATCGACCCTCCGGAACGTACACGCATCGAATGCACCAAAATCCGTTCGAGGTTCCTGATTCCACCTCATTGCGAGCGTTGAAAGCTCATCGACCTCGGCTTGCGAATATCGGCCGGGATCGAACGCAAGAGTTCGGCCGAGCCGTGTCCGAACGTTTTACGTTCGATGGCGCTTCCGGACGTCGGCATCGCATCGAGCGACAACTTCAGGCATGACTGTCTGCTCGGCGCGAAACGTTTCGCCAAGTTTCACTTCGCGCCGGCGCAGCCGCCGAGGGGTCGGGTTTGCGGTCGCCTCGGAACACATGAATGCACAACGCATTCATTCTCTCCGGACGGTAGACTCCCACCGCCGCCGCCGCCACAGCTCTCGCCGGCGGCGCCGTTCCGCGGGCCTTCCGTAGCGGGCGTAACCAGTCCCGTTCGGAGATCGTACGACGACGAGGACGACGACGACGCGGTAGGAGCGGCGACGAAAAGGAAACACACTACATCCGGTGGAGCAAAAGCAGAAGGCTCGGCAGCGGGAATCTGTTGCCAGAGCTGCGGAGTGAATTCGAGGGTCTGGGAGTTGTCAGCGAGGCAGGCGGCAAATGTAGACGACGAGGAGAATTTCAGAAGGGCTCGAGAAGGGGTGAGAACGGTTGCATGGCGTCAGGGAGAGCGTAGGTACACGGAAGGCGAGGGAAGAAACACTCTGATCTCGGAGTCGCTTCCGGGGCAGACTTCCATCGTCGAACGAGGCTCCCTCATTCCCCCCGAAATTCCTCAAAGGAGCAGCCGAGGCTGACGCAGAGCTGATGGGAGGAACTTTCAACGGGTCCCGGAGGAGCCACTTTTATCCGGTCGTGAATGAAGAATTATGCCTCGCACGATGGAGAAGAGCACCCTCCTACGGAATGTCTCAGACCAAGCTGCATGGGCTCCTCCATCCGGGATTATCATACCCCGGACGGCTATGGCGATTCGCCCTGATCGGCCGGATGGTCGCCAGAGTCACTCGACACACAGACGGAAGGCAGGTTGACCGGAGGGGGCCGCGTAACGTATCGCCGTCGTGTTGGTATCGCCGGGCAGTGTCTCGATCCGTGGGAGAGCGTGATCGACAAATTCATCGATCCACGCGAGCTGGCTCAACACAAAAATCTCGTTTCATGACATCACCCAGTTGCACCGAGTTCCTCTGTGCGGACTGGAAACACCCGAAATTCGGCAAGAGAAGAGCTCCGGGCGTTCTCCGCCGGACGAGAACCGCTCGTTGGAAAAGATGAAGTCTCAAAGCCAAATAATGGGCTTGAAGAGTGACCGTCGGACGAGGGGCCAAATAATAGAAGCGGATTCAAGCTGACCGGAGCGCTCCGCCATAACAAGATTCGTCCATTAGAAGGAGCCGGCGAGACACAAGATCGAGGAACGCGGTCTGCATCTCACACAGTTGCTCAGTGACTTCGGCTCCTCCTCCAGTCGTTTTTCGCGCTGTCTTTCATTTTCCTTGCTCCATGGAGAGGCATGAGCCCCGGGCTGAACTGTCTGTCCAGTAAACTCGCCAGACGGACTGCTCGCCCGGGGTGGCAGATTAAGAGTCCAGCCGGCCAGCCAGCGAGCTCCTTCGCTCGGCGGGCTCTCATTTTGTAGACAATAATTGCCCACCGGGGACCGCAGGCTGGCTGTAGGCAAGAGATGTGGGACGAGCTCGAGGCGACTAAAACTGGGGAATGGGTGTCCGGAGCCCGGGAAAAGAGAATAAAGGAAGAGTACAGGGGAGGGGGTCCAGAAGAGGGGGGGAGGAATCAGAACGCGGGGTGTCAGGGACGAGTCAACAAAGAGCAGAGCGAGGGGAGAGGAGGGGACGGACTGGTTTTGCGGAGTGGAGCTGAGAGAGAATGGAGCTCAGTGAAATGAAGAAGAAGAAGACGACGACGATGAGGTAAAAACAAGCAAAAGAGGGAATGCAAGTGACTGCAGATAAGTTCCGCGAGGGAATAGCTGAGGTTTCTCCCTCTCGTCTATTGTGTTCTTCCGCTTGTCTGCCATCACCCGCTCGTCCCTTCGGCTTCCGAGAATTATTCCCCTTCCGCTCTCTTCCTCTACATATTTTCGCTTGTCTCCTCCTTCCCGCTATCTGTTCTCATATCCTCTTCTCCCGGAAGGCGCTCCTGTCGGATCGTTGTCTTTCTTTCGTATGCAAACTTCGTCAAACTCCTCCGACCGACAGTTTTTCGGGTCTTTTTCGCGCGCCTTGCATCAGATCGCTGTGCCGCGACGTCAGGTGGTGGCTGTTGTTGTTGTTGTTGTTGTCGCTGATGACGGGAGCTGACCCCAGGAGCGCACTTCATGAGCACTCGGAGCTTGACCCTCAGACTCAATTAGGCTTGCTAGACGTTCAATCACAGCAGGCGACGGAAGGAGAAACCAGTGGTGGATGCGGTCTGCCAAGATGGCGCCACGAGTGCCATAGTCGTTCCGTCGTCGTCCCCGACGTGCTCGTCAATGATGTCGATGGCCTCTGGCTCACCTCGGTGCCAGGAATTCGGGCGCCGCTTCGGGAGCCTCGTTACAGCCGTCGGTGTCCGCAGCCGAGAGTTGGATACTGTTTTCGAGCTCGACTACTCCTTCCTTGTTTGGTGGCTTGCCAGACTGGCGGTGTGTGGACCGAACGACGGACGGCAATGGGAAAAAGTATCTGAACTCTAGGATCGGATCGAAGTTCAGAGACGGACTTGAGGAAAAAAAACAAAGGCCGGGAAAACAGAGGGCAGATCAGCGATAGATTGTCTCGTCATTTCTCTTTCGTAGCGAGCGCAGAGGAGAGGACGCTCCACGACGGCGGTGAATTATGGCTCGGTTTGAGCTTCGAGAACCTTCCGACTTACAGCCGTTTTATCGAGAGGAAGGGGCACAAAGAACATGACGACCTCCTCCAATTCCTCCGTTTCACTGTCAGATCAGCCGGTCGAGGTCAACATCCAGCTGATTCCGACGCTTCCATCGAAGGTGACATTGTTCTAACTACCGCTTCAATCTGGTCTGTCCGGGGCTCCTACTCCTTTCTCGGATCGAATCCTCCCGATCTTGGATTCGAGCGTCCGGCCAGGATGCACGTCGTGGCTCAAGTTATTTGGAGAATTTCGTTGCTCCTGCTGGTCATATCAAAGAATTCGAAAGTATGATCGGAACGATAGGAGTCCGGGCAATGGGGCTTGGGATGGTAAACAGCTTGAGCTTTGGAGGCGTATCGATGGTCCTCATCGCGCTTCCATAGCACAGAGATCCGCGACGACTGATTGCGTCGTGGCAGTGACGTTGTAGAAGCGGCGCGATGTGGAATTCAAAGTCTGGATGCGGATGAGTCCGGAGTGAGTCCTCAATGTTCCATTGCAGCGCAGCCTCGACGCCCGCTTGTCTGCGGGCAGCTCACCGAACAACTGAGACGCCAGACTGTCTGGAGCCAAGTGCCCATCCTTTCGTCCCTTCCCTAGTGAGCCGTCCGAGTCCGTGAGGCTCGCTTTAGCCGTTTTGCTCAGGATCCAACGGGAACTCGCTATGATGGACGAAATAATTCGTTCAGATCTTTATGCGGGACGACCACGCAACTGGGCTATTTGCTCGGAAAAGCAAGCGATCCAGAAACGACACGACGGAGCGAGTAGTCCGTCGAGAGTGTTTTCGGTGGGATTCCCGTGTTGCGTATGTGAGCCGGCTACACAATAAGTGCATTTCACCGGCGATATCTGAATACTGATCGAGATCGTTGCACGTGTGCGTCCACCACCACCGGATTCTCAGCTTTGGCTCTGGTGTCCGCATTAGACGTCACCGAGTAAGTCGAGCGAGCCACATTCGGGGAGCTCGATCTCCCCCTCGCGCAGCGACGAATTGACAGAAGTATTCATTCCCTTGATCTCGCCGTTTTCCTGCCTGTTCGGTCTGGTGACGGGTTCCTCTGGGAAAATTGTATTCGGGACGATCGGTGTCCCTCCCGTCCTTCTGCGTCGTTTCTGGACTGCGCGAACCCCCAAGTTCCCGCCCCGGGCTCCCTGAGTAGGCTCCGTGAATAGAAACAATAATTGTGCTCTTGTGGTCCCTCATTTGATCGGGAATCCTTGATACCTAATTGGGCCCGAAGCGTCTAATGCTCGGAGATTATCCGTCGTATCAGACTGACCCGAGGCTCCTTCGGTCGTACGATATCGCTCCATCGTCGTTAGCGTCGCCCGGCCATTTTCCAGCTCCAAACCACTTTCTAACGACAGGCCTGCGGATACTTTTAGCCCCGTTCGTATTCAACTTCCCCGCTCTCAGTTGCCGAACGGGGACGTTGTCCTGCCCGCCTCGAGCCAATAACGACAACTGCGTGTCGAAGTACAATCTAACCCTGGGCGATGAGCAAACCCAGACACGCAACCGCTCCATTTGGCCAGTTGTCGTAGACGTACCCGCATTCGGGCGACAGTACCGGCGGGTGGTCGAGTCGGACCCAGAGGGTTCTGCTGCGGGAGTGGTCCATTCTGTCAGCCGCTCGGTCGTTACAACAGTTTGCGGCGTGGAGACCAGTAGCCAGGACCCTTCGGGGACAAACCGCATCCGCAGTGGCTACCGAGCTCTAACGAGCCGTAAGATATGTATCATCCACGTCATCGGTGATGACGCGACGTGAACTCGAAGGACCACCGTCCTCTAACTCTGCGATAGAGAAACAGAGAGAGAGAGCGACTGCATCCGAGCAGTGCAACGAGTTTCGAAAAATCACGATACGTTTTCTTCGGTCGATCCCGCACTCGTACCCCTGTCTCGCCGCCGTATGGGTAGGTGACGCAGTCCGATTGTCCATTCGGCCGACGAGATCCTGCGAAACCAGAGGACAGCCGTTTCACTTTGAGGATTCGACACACGTTCCAACCAGAGCCGAGTGTGGGACTTCCTATCTACCGACCGGGCTGTCGACCGACGGTCCCTGGTTGGCTGGTGGGTAGGTCCGTTGGTTGATTCGGCGTATTTTGTTGAGTAAATAAGGGCCGGGAGCGAGACGACCGTCTCCCAGGCGGCTCCGGGGCGAGCCACCACTCGAGGTCTCCTTCTCTAACTCGTTCTCTATTTACGTATAGATAGACGTCGATGAACAGACTCCGGATGGGCCCGTCCGATGTACGTAAGTACGTGTGTGTGTATATGTATGGATGGATGTGGATGTGCGTGCACGCAGGCAGGCAGCCCGTCGCTCCGTCCGTCTGTTTTGGCCTCGTCTGAATGGACGCCACCCAGCGTTTCCTCGTAAGTACGTTCGGCTCGCTGTTTTCGCGGTTTCAGACCTGGTGCTCACGACAACGACTTAGGTCAAGATCAGAGTCGACGGGCCGGTAGACCGATAGATGCATTGGCTTTGAGTTTCCATAGGACATTTGAGCTTCGTCTGCCGCCCCCCAACCGAAAAAAACCGAGCACAGGGTTCCGTCTCCGGGGAAAAGTCTCCGAATATTTCCAGTCTTCGCGGTTGGGAGCTGAAAAAAACTTTCTCCAGGTCTATGTTTGAACTCACCTTTGACGGCATTGAGCTGATTGCCCATCATCTGCTTTGCAATGAAGGCAGCCATCACTGATTAGTCGGGTGGGATCTGGATAAGGTTTGACCACAGGAGTTAAGGTAGGATAAGTTGTTGGTAACTTGGTGGCTGAAAGGTGGCTGTCGAGGTGTGGAGGTGAACAAGGACTGATTGGATAGGTATCAGTGACTGCGCTCCTCTCGTTCCAACTTGAATTTATGTCCAACGAAGCACCTGGAATCAAACGGAGAGAATATTGTCAGCACGAGTCTCCGAATCGCTCATTCCTGAATTCTTATCAGGAACACTTTTTTCGGATAACTTGCTGAAGTAACAAGTTACTGAATATTTCACCGCTGCCTACTAGATTGCTTTTCGATTGATTTGACCACTAGCACAATTTTCACGCTCGCTAACAGACGAACTGTATGTGCCCGACAAGCAGAAGCTTCTGGATACCGCGCAAGTTACACGGTGTTAGCTCGCCGAGGCAAATGAGTCCCGTCGAGATTCAGCGATGAATAATAAATGGATTCGATCGATCAATCGATCTGGCTTGATTGTGTCCTGCAGGTCTCGTTTTGATCGAGTGCGACTGCAATACAAGCTTGCAACGGAGAGGCCCATTCCCATAAGCGATGCGATTTACTTTTTCACGATCAGGACGGTTCTCGACTGAGAACTCTGATTCACGTTTGTGTTGATGCTCAAATTTAGGAGAGCCCCCATCGCAGTTCCCCGTTGAAATCCGTCCAATTCTGATCGTTCTATCGTTCATTTACTTCGCCCTCTGCTGAAGAGAAACTTCTTCTCGACGCAGGCATTGGGCCGTCAAGGAACACATAAGAGCATGACCGTCGATGAAGGAACAGAAAAATCGAAAACTTCGGTAGATGACGATTCGGCATGTTCTTACCGAAACTATGATTGTCGCGAACACCCACAACCCCGAATCACTGGCTTGATCGCTCTTCGGTGAGCTCGAAAGCTCACTCCGAGTCTCGAAGGGCGTCCGTTGTAATATTCAATTTTCACTTGTGCGAAAGTCACGCGATCCCCGCGTTCCAAAATAGACGGATTGCGCTCCGGGTCTGTCGACTCGTAGAAGGTTTGCGCTCCGAGCTCGCACGGCCGGCTAGCCGCTCTAGGGAAGGGAAAATCGGGTGGAACATCGTTCTTTCTCGAAAACGGTTCAGGATCACGGACACTCTCGCCCGTCTCTCGGGTTCTGATTTGGAAAATGTGTCTCCCGTGTGATATTCGAGGGGAGGGAAACAAAAAGTCCTCTCCCGATTTTGCGGATGACAAAAGATCCGATGACCTTCCGATCCTGCTCGGGATTGAGTTCGGGGACAATAATTAATGTTTTAGACGATTCCCCACGGGACGACGTGAGTGGAGAACTTTCGGGCCCGAAGCGATCTGATACACGAGGAGGAAGTTTTGAAACCTTCAAGGCAAACCCGCTCACCCAACCAATCTACGAAGTTTTCCCTTTCGATTTTCCACGGGATTCCGACTCGCTCTCACACTTCAACAAAGCTAATCCGAGAATGGAGCACATAGATCCTGCGCGGAAGCTGGCCGCTCACTTATCCCTTAGGTTCCCATGGGATTTTGGGACGAAAAGTCGGCCGAAACATTCACGGCTCATTCGAGCTCGTATCGAGCACTCACTCACGCTGGAGAATCGTGTAAAGGTCGCTGCCTCGATTCCATCTGATCTGTGACCATCTGTGGACGGCGCGGCGCACGAGTCAATAAATATGGCCGACGGCAATTCTGCCTCTGTTGCGGATTCCCACAGACCCGTAGACACAATGTCTCGGGCATTACCCGAGCGATGATCGCTCAAAAACCCGCAGACGCGCTCTGCTAAAACGCCCGGAGTCTTCAAATCGAATAGCCAGCGTGGTATTAATCAGGAACGCCCGAGCACAGGCAGGAGTTGCCTCCCGACCGAGCAGAGTAAGAGGCGTCGAGAAAAAATGAAACAGACGGCGGTGGTGACACAATGGTTGTAGATTCTCTGAGCGCTCTCGTTCGAACTTTCGCAACAAAGTTGCCAACATTTAAGGTCAGAAAGGTCTTCCATGCGGGTTTTCTAAGAGGTCGACGCCCGCTCGGTCGAAAGCAGGGGATTCCCCGGGCATTCAAGCTGTCGTGGATGAGAAAAAAACGTCGGAGCTCTCGACGGCGGGAAGATTTACACTCACAAGAATGGGAACTCCGGAGAAGGAGGTCTTTAATGATTTCGCTCTCTCGCTCCGCCGATTTCTATCTGTCGCGTTTTTTTTCCACTGAACGGACCTTTTTCGTGGGAGGGGTTGCAATAAGCGCTCCAGGGAACGGTCGAGGCTTCCCTCGAGCGGATCTGCTGCAAGGCTTGGAAGAGGCCATCGTAGACCGAATGGTTCTCCGCATGTTTCCATCAGTATGCTCTGATTCAGGATATCCGTACTCGGATAGAGCAGTTGTCCCCAAATGACGAAGACTCGTTCCGTGAGAGAGTCCTCTCGTCGACAAGACGTCCGCAGAGACGGCCTTGGACCTTGAGCGAGCCCATCTGAATAAAGTCTCCGCTCGAAATACCACATACTCTGCTTGTCCCAAAGCGGGAGACAATGCGGACTAAAGGACGCGTAGCGTGCGTCTGTCGATCAGGCTCTTTTTCGGGAAGTGGGAGAATTCGGTAGTCGCAAGGAGTCCGGCTCGATAAAGGAGACAACGATAAACAGTAGAATCGCGCATCGTCCATCGATTGAGTTCACGACGCATTTCCACGACGGAGAGGGTCAGACATAATATGATGACATATGATCACCATGACATTATATTTACGTTCCGTCCCCCAACGTTTACGTCTCACTCTCCGCCTCTCTCGGACTGAATCAGGCGGGCGATTTGCTCTGGGCGCCCTCCGTCCTGATTTGATGAATGAGCCGATACGCGACACTTCCGACCATTGACAGAATCACCACGGAGAGCTTCTGCGACAGAGAGCGAATTACGAATTACCTCGGTGACGCTGGCGCGGCGCCGTCACCGAGGAAAGCGATCGACTAGGAAATCGACAGAGTAGCTCAATGGCGACGACGCGAACTTATCCCAGTGAATCAGAAGTCGACCGGTCAACGAAGAGCGGCCGACCGTGGCTGCGACGCCGACGGTGGGAGTAATGTTCGTATTGAGCCTTTCATGGTCGCGCCCACAAGAATGACGATGTGGCCGTCGAGTGAGCTCGAGTTCGCGGCGGGAGGAGTCGGCAACTTACTCGGCGGAGTCTGACGAAGTTGAAGTAGAAACTGGAGACCGAAAGCCTTTCGGTTGCCGGCGAGCAGCTTGGCTCGGGGCATTGTCTTTCCGTCGTCGCCACTCCACTCAGCCGCATGGAACATTCCTCTCACGTTGCAATCAACAACGGATGTGTCACGCTTCAGAGCTCGCGCTTGCAAGCTTACAATCCGAACTCTTTCATCTTTGCCGTGTCGTCGTCCCTTGACGTATCTGACCGTCAACAGTGTTGTTGTCACAAGGCGAAAACGTCAAAAACGATAAGGACGACGTTTCTTGACGACCCTCCCGGCTATTCATCTATTCGTCCCGTTTCCGGAGACGTATAATCCCTGCTCGATCCCGGTATGGCTTCGACCGTATTTCGTCCGTTGACTCTTGCCGACCCGTAAGATGAATACGAGTTCGCCGAGCAGAGTTGGATGCTCTCCGGGCCTAGTATCGGCCTCTTGTTGTCGTCGTCTCTTTTGAACGATGAGTGTTTTCGTATGTACTAAGTGCGCGATGACTGACGCGGGAACTCGGCAATGATTAATGCCTAATGGTCGAGGCGGCTTTCTGATCTGATGCTCGCTTTTCGACATCAGAATGTTCCGCTCCTCCGAGCCCCTCCCGACGGATGGACAGGTGAATGGAGCCGACAGCTCGTACGGGAGTCGATTCTCACTCACCAGAGACAGTGTAGCCGAGGAGGGGCGCAATTCGCGGTGAGCTCATTGCGCCTGAAAGGCTCCCGCTCGCTGCGGCGAATGGATGCACCCGACTCCGGTCGACATCGCAGCTCGCAGCGCAAACAAGAGAGTCAGCCGTGGGGACTGACAGTCAACAGACGATGATGGAACATCGAGACAGTACTGTACCATAACAGAGTGGTTGACTTCTGTCTCCGTTGGAAGAAAACTGCTGCGGAACCCCACGTCTTGCTAGCGGCTGCTCCCTTCTCTGTGGACAAAGCCCTGGCGATAGGACGACTTTTCGACCAACCGATGAACCCTGAGCCTGGCGGCTGACTGGCTGTCCAAATAATCGAACGATTGTCTCGACAATCAGACCGAACGACTAACTCAGCGGACAACTGTCCGCGAACGATCCGGGTATCAGACAGACAAGCGAGCGAGCGAACGGACGAGCAGACCGACCGACGTGCAGATGGACCGATGGGTAGCCCGATATGACGATGATTCCGGTGAAAGGCGAACTCAATATTAGCGTCAACCACACACGACGAGTTCAGCGATCTCGGCTGGAGATGGTTTGACGGCTTATCTAATTAAGGGACGTGACCTCGCATCTAAGGAGTCCATCC
>NW_003805504.1:112815-124619 GCF_000255335.2 Galendromus occidentalis
ATCGCTCAGTTGATCTATCGATCGTGTCGAGCATTCGCCAAATTATTCACCGAATTATTGATAATAACTCGAGCCCTTCGATCGTTTCCGAAACAGACGCTCCTCTCACTCGCAGAATTATTCAAAACGTTTTACACTATCAGTGGAGACCCTCTAATATTTCGATCTATGCACCCATGGTTCTCGTCGCTCTCATGGAGTCCTCATTCTCTCGAGGAACGAATCTTCCGGCTACAACACCGACGGGAGACTTCGTTCGCTCGTGAGCCCGATCGGACGGGTTCCGCCAGATTTTAATCTCAGAGGCATCTGAGCGTACCCATGTTATTCTCAGAGGGATCGAGACGTACGGAGCGAGCGGCCCTTGGAGTAAAACACTGCGGAGCGCAAGCGGACTTAAAAAGGATTCCGGAAAGCGGCCAAAGGTCGGGGAGGAGCAGGCCGCTTCAGGCAGCGATTCGGGACGGACAAAACGTTCGCACGAAAGGTCCTAAACGGTGTTCGAGCGAGAACTGCGACGTCGGAGCGTGGAAGCATAAAGTGTCCTTTCTGGCGTCCGTTATCTGCGAGGCCTCCATTCGGCCCCGTACTGCGCGCTATCATCGAGAAAGTCTGTCGCCAGCAGGTTTTGGAGTCCTGCTGTCGGGCTTCGTTGGAGCCGTACGACAGCTTTATCGGAACGACCACAAAAGCTTATTTTCTGATTTATGGCGACCGCAGCAGCGAGGACACGACGACGACGACGTTCCCGATAGATTCTCGTTTGTCCGAATCTATACCGCAATACCACAGTGGTGCGTCTCAAAGTTACGCAAGCGAAAACGCGAAAAAAACGTTTTTTTTCTCCACCAAAATTTGAAATACGTTCGGGAGTTCCATCGACGAGCATCCCGGTTGACATGGAACCCGATTCTCTCCCGCGCGAGTGTGGAGGTCGGGAAAGGATCCCTGGGAAATATCCAACAGACGAGGCGAAAAGACGACAGGCAGACAGCCAGACGAACGAGCCGAGCAGCTGATACGGTCGACACGAGAACTTCGATGACAGAGCTTTCCAGCTGTCGACGCAGATTGGACCGAATCTTCCACGGAGAGCATCGCGTCTATCGGGGCTGACGGAACGAGCGTCCGTTTCCCCGTGTGTGCAGTAGACTGATAGTTTTTCCGCGACGTATGTTTCTGCTACTTCGCAAAGCCCGAATCTCATGCTCCGCCGGCCCAGATGGCTGACTCAAACGACGAGCACTCTTCGCGCCTTGTGACCGGAACGCGCGAGAAGAGCAACGGAGACATTCGCAGTCACAGGCAAGTCGTACGCTCCCATTCGTTCGGAGCACACTTTGCGACTTGTCAGTATGCATTGGTCGATGTGCTTGCATACGAGCCTACGAACGAGCGCCTGAAATAGCGCATGGATGGGTGGGTGGGTTGGCGAACGGGCATCGCCCGCTAGTCAGTCAGTCAGTCAGTCAGTTAGTTAGTCAGTCAGTCTGTCAGACGAACGAGGTACCCTTCGGATTTCAGTTCTCGAGACCTATCCCCCCCCCTCCCCCTCCGGGGCGCCAACACCGAGAGGATTCACTCGAAGCCGTTTTTGAAAAGACTCGGCAGATGCAGCCCAAAGCGAGGACGGCTCGACGCGCAGGTGGATGCGCCGGCGCCGCCGCCGCCGGTGAATACGTAGCTGAAAAAGACTTCAAGTTCTTGCTTGTCAATCCATCCGGAAGGAACAGCCGCGGAAATTCCTCGAGCGTCCTCCGCCAAGAGAAACGACCGCAGCTCAAACCATAGCATGAAGCGCCTCGAGGATCTTCCTCGGTGGATTGATTAGCGTAAATTCCCTATGTGGATCCTACGTTCTTCTGAGGGCGAAGAATGAACCCAAATTGAGGAGAATGGGTGAGAATGAGAGCCAGAAATATTGACGGATTGAGCTGACGCGCTACATTAGGTTATTTGGACCCGAGCGAGGAGAGCAGTGACATAGAACTTTTCGGTCGATGACGTCCCGCTGCCGCTCTGCAATTCATTAGGTGACTGGAATAATAATTGAATAAGAGAATGAATAAATCAGGAAGCTGGCTGGCTCGCAGAGGCATCTCTCGGTCGCACGAGAGAGGGCCCATGACAACAATCATAACTTGCTCCGAATTCTGTTCCGCAGAGGCGATGCCTGCGACGACGATGAAGAATTGAGGCTGACAACCATTTTGAAGAAGCAACTCACGTCCTTTATTCGTTCATCTCCTTCAGAGTTTTATTGAAAAATTTCCCCGGCGGAAATTCCCCGGTCGTTCCTATTTCCCAGTTCAAGTTTACTCTGCCTGTTCCTTCGCCGCATCACGTTGTAGCTCGCCTTATTGTACGTCAAGACGGCTTTCGACTGGTCTGGTTTCTGGCGAAGTTTTCAGAAGTCTTCTCTTCCCGGACTTCATCCGGAGCAGGAGACAGCGAACGCAGGGAAGGTGGGTGGAGTTAGGCAGGCGAGAGACTGAGAGAGAGCGTTGAGATGGAAGGCTCCTTGGCGTGACACCACGTCTCGAAAAATCATCTAAGCACTCGCATTCTGCACCGACCGCCGGTTGGTGGGTTCGTCCCCCGGTTCCTTCTTTTTACGCACAATTCCATCTTCCTCCCGACGTTCCCGCGCGAAAGACAGCACACGTCGTCGGCGCCGCCGCAGATCAAAGGAGCTCATGAGCAAAGGAATGTTCATATCAAAAGATCCCTCGCTCGTCAGTCAGCCACGTTTCAGCAATACCTCTCTCTTTCTTCGCTTCCGCTCCTTCCCGCCGCCCGTGACCCCCACGGACCCCCGCCCCTCCCCCCGCCTCCGCTCTCTGGCAGCTCGCTGAATCCCTGATCTTCTTCAACGAGTTTCTCGACCTCATCCCGTCTCCTGTTAGAGATCCCCTCCTGAGTCGAGGAAGAGTCTCTCGATCCACTCCCGACCCACACCCGACTGCCCCCGTGACTCTCCGATTAGCTTCATCTGATTACCCACTTGAATTTCTGACCCTCTCCTCGAGTTCCCGACGATGTATGTAGACTCAATCGCGGCTCATTTTAACTTGCGTCCATACAGGGGGCCTTCAATGAATGGGGAGATCGTCCTTTCGATTTAAAAGAATGTCAAGCAGATGAGGCTCTTGATGAGATGGGGCTCTCCACATGATTCTCCTCCTGAACTCCGGGTTTTGTGCGGGCGCACGTCGATTTTCCTCAATTTCTCCTGAGTCGGGTCCGTCTCCGCCGGACAGCCAAGCCGAAAATGAAGTCGTCGACTCCGTGACGTCCGGAGGCCGCCGGTAAAATCTTCCCCGAGCATGGCTTCGATCGCTTTCGGGTGGCTCGACGGGGACCTCTACGGTCACGACTGAATTGCTCAAAGGACGTGCCATGAATGTGATAGTTCTCTATGGGATTTCCTCCTGACTCCTCGGCGGGCCCCTCAATCAGAGTGGAATAAATCTGCGACTCTCCCCACTTCAATCGTCCGGGCTTATCGGGAGACTTTCCACTCGAAGGAATGTACGATTTCCAAGAGTGGTCTTAGATGGGTCTCCCAATAGATTTTCGAGCTACTGGGCCGAGGGAAGGACAGCGATTGGTGGGTAAGAAAACTCTCAAGCGGAGCGTACGTCGACGTCAACCAGGAAACCCGATGCCTCGATGCACCTCGCCCCGAAATAACGAACAGGTCATGGACTGCTGCCTTGGTAATGGGACCCCGCCTGCAGTCAAAACTTGAGCCCACCGTCCGGGAGGCTAAACGAAACGTCCGAAAGACGTCAGTCCCGAGGAAATTCCGGCTCCCGACTCGTAGGAACGGATCCTATCGGAAAGGGGAAACCAATCCATAGACGCGCCCCCCCCCCAGCCGCCGGAAAAGCGGCGCGAATAAGCGAAACACTCAAGCAGGGAGAAGGTCTCGTGCATGGTCGTTGAGAGCGGATCCGAATGCCATAGGGACCGCCGAGTCGCCCAGGTAATCTGAAGCGTTCCGCACGACCTAGCGATGCCCCGCGCGGTGCCTGTCTGAACCTACTCTGACCTCTTATTAGCAATGATGACCCTCGAGCTCCAACTGAGCATCCATGCCTGAACTCTAGCGCATTGCGTCTCAAGGTCACGAGGACATTTGAGGGTAGACCTGCAAGTGAGCCGAGCACGCAGCTCGCGCGGACTTCAATACGGTACACGCCATGGTAGAGGCGTAGACACGCACCCGATGGACTCTCGAATCCCGGAAGGATATGCGGCGGTCGAATGGATGAGCCCGCCGATCGGTGTGAATATTTTCAACAAGGGCACCCTATGGTGAGCGAGACTCCGAATAGGTAGGTATGTCTCTGTCCGAGATGCCGGAAGGTCCTCGCTGTGAGAAAATCGGGATGGGACTCCCGAAGAGGCCTCGAGATTACTTCCGTCCCAAATTTAAATGATCCTGGCCCCGAGTTTACAGAAGCTATAGATTAGATATTTCCCCTGGGCGAACGGCAAAGCTCGGAAATGCCGTATTAGCTGTTGTCGGGCTCTCGTTTCCGCTATCGATATACTGGTGAGTTGCTCATTGCGCAATAGCGCCCGGAGCCCGTGAGCAGGAGTGCTATATGTCGTCGAATGCGGAGGCACATTCCTGTGTTACCCTCGGGAGTTGAGTTTTCTTGGAAGCTGTAGGCTCCGATGCGAATTCGTCAAATTCGTAGAGTGCTTGGATGGCTGAGGCTGACTGAGACATGATTTACATCAAGGGAAATTCGGGGTGGAGAAAGGACCGACTGAGAAGTAATGCGTCTCATTTGGAAGGCAGATGTCAACATGGCCTCCTTTGTAGTCACTCGGTCGGGTAGTCGTGCAGTGAGACAACGACGCTGCGCCACGCCACGCCGGCGTTCTCTCCCCCTTACTCTCCCCGACTTCCGTTCCGCTGATTTGAAATTTTCCAAATAAATACATGTCTCGGTGTTTCAAGTTGTCTTGCTACTCCATCGGAACATTGCTCGTCACTCAATCTTCAGCATCGTTGCTTCTCCCTTATTGGAGGAAGCGGATCTCCTGACCCGCACTACGCTCAAGCCCAGTCTCGACTCGGCTCAAGAGTCTCTCGTCGACCCCGAAAGTCGAGGCGGGAACGATTCATCGAGACGGACGACAACGGGAAGAATACGGGAATCCCGGAGATGGGAAGTGGCTCCGGGTTCTATGGGGCCCTTGCACACCTACGGCTCTTCGGGTTGTCCGTTTCCTTGACCCTCGGAGGGTTCGCCCATGGCAGAGAGCTCGAGTTGGAGTCGCTTCCGGAAAATAAGTCGTCACCGCAAGGTTGGACAGTCTCCCTCGATAATTTCCGAGACGCGAGACGCGTGCGGTCGGACGCACGGTCCATTGCGTCTCTGGGACGAGGATGATAAGTGACTATCCCAGGCTCATCCCCGGTCGGTAAGGTCGATCAAGCCCCCTCCCCCATCCATCGAAGAAGATTGGTTCGCGAGGGAAATCGGGGGAAAATACAACGCTCGGGAATGAGCTCGCATCGAGCTGCAAGATGATGGCCCATCGGCCGACCAGGCCTTGTACATATAGGAGTCGGATGAGGAGGAGATCGGGCGAGGGGAAGGGAAAGATTCCCGATTTTCCCGGCACTCCGTCAGCTGACGGGAGGGAGACAGAGGAAAAATCGATAAATGATCCAACATCTGCTCCTCGGCGGAGGTCGTGCCAGCTGCCATCGGACGGGATACGAGTTAGTTAGTGTGCCTTTTCCCGATGCTGCCGACTCCGCTCTGGTTCCTGACGGGACGCGGACGAAAAACTTGTCTCAAATCCCCGCGTCGTCGTCTTTGATTTTTCCTCGCCGGCTTCGGGCTGACTCCCTTCTCTCTCGGAGATTCCGCGAATCCCTGCAGTCTACGGACGATTCATCAAATCGTCGCGATCGGCCCCGGACTACTATTGAATACCTACTAGTGAAGCTTCTCCACTCCTCGAAAAGCGATCGGTGAGAGTCGGCTTCGCTGCGCGGGGAGTTTGAACGATGAGGTTTCCCCTCACTCGGGACGGGCGATCCGAAAGTGGTGCACAGCCGGGTGATCTCGTAACTATAACCTACTTGGTGGAATGCCACCGTCTCGAAGACAGTTACGAAATTCACGGGGATGTAATATCTTCTGCGATGCTTTTAATATCGGACGTATATCGTCTAGACCTCTGGAGACCTCGATTTTCGCAAGCAATAAAACGACCATCAGACCAACGCGATCGTCGCTCGACCAATTTACGTCAAAATATCCGCTCATAACGACTTCCGAACTTTTCCAGCTTGGGCACGAGCCGTGCGGAACACAGCGACCCATAAAGCGTCAAGCACCATTTGATCCGCGAGCCATGAGATTTCGCTCGATTCCGATCGAGAAAACCACGTCGTTCCCGAAGCGCTTGACCTGGATTCGAGAAACAATTTCTGCGCGATGCATTCCGGAACGATTCCCGAGTATTATCATCCAATGCTTAGCCCGTCCTGAATCGGCACACAAATCCCTCCGTATTTTTCTCAGGGGCACCCCTAATCTCCAATTGATTCAATGCGTAGACGAACAGATATCGTAAGTTCCGGAAAAACGTGACAATCGCGGTTAGCGGCCACTTCACGTTTCGGGTCCGATCAGATTCAAAACAGAAACGATATTGATAGGGTCCGTCCGAGGCCAGATCCCGCTCGTCGAGTTCGGGAAGGTCGTGACGCATGAGCGCCGCGCGGGGGTCGATAGACTACCGCGTGATCGCTGACCGCTCCGTTTGAACCCGGGAATTAGTTGTGCTTTATTTGTTTCCGGGATGGGATCGCCGCAAGCAAGCCACCGACTAACGCAAGGAGGAAGGAAGAAGCGAGGAAACCGACTAACGAACGAGCATCCGAGAGGAAGACGACGACTGCCCTCGTGGGAAATTATACCTTGTCCTGCCCGGTCGTGGCCACCGCAACGGTCGTGCTTTGCCCTGCTGTGCTTCTCACTCACTTAGTTCTCCTCCGAGTTGTTCGGCGTGCTCCGTCCGTGCGGCCACGGTGCTCCGCTGCGCTTCGACGACGTGGCGAGTCGTCTGGGTGTGATGGCGGCGGCTTCGCTCAGCCGTTTTCGTTCTTGGCCCGCGGCACCCGCGGTGGATGGCCTTCCTTGTCTGACCGAATAGCGCCGTTCTTACGTTCCTCCACTCGCCTGCAGGGTCATTCGTTCTTTCCGGCGTGCGTCCGGTTCCGCTTGCCTGTTCGTGATTCTCGTTCCCTCATCGAGGATCCAATTTTTCCCGGTTTCCCTTTTCCCATCGCTTTCGTTTGCCCATCGAGTTCTGTCGGAACGCGAGCCAATTATAAGGAACGACCGAGCCGGGAAAACGGCGAATAAGCATCGTACCCACAGGTTGCAAGAGACGGGGTAATCGAGAACGGGAAGGAGAGTTCCGCCTTCTCCTTTCCGGAGCCGTATACGTTGTTCCCGAAGAAACCGAACGCATTTCGGAACGAGCTACCTTCCTACCCACCCTGCCCGGACCGGAATCCCGGTGACAGGACGCAGGCTCGAACGCGGCAGTGGACGCAATAACAAGACTGACTGTTAACGTTCTCGAGGAAGAGCTGTAGAAATTCCTCGCAAACTCTTTTTAAGGGTCTATGTGGTGCGGATGCTGCACTCATTGAGCAGGACACGTGTCCGACAGTTAAGTTTATGACCTTCTCCCCGATAGGTATCGCGAGCCAGAAGTTGATTCCAGGTTAACTGCCGCGGCCAACGCGGCTATGTGAGATTTCCTTTTCGGATCAACCGCTCCGGTGACTTCTATTCATGATCAGAATGCTCACCTTGGGAGCTTTGAGTCGAGACGAAGTTCCCCTTCTGCGTCAGTGCTGCCGCCGCCTCGTTAGTTTGATTGTTTCGTCTGTTTTTTCCTCGCCTCTGAGAACAAGGAAAGCGTCGTCGCGCAAATTGGAAACCCGCTCCACGTGCTCAGCAGAGCCATACCTCGCTGGAATTCCCAGCGTACACCGAACGAAAGACAGGCGGCAGGGGCGAGACAGATGAGCCGGCAGCTGCTGCTTCCGGAGAAGACCGAGCACAATCCGAAATTTGCTCGACGAAGATTCTTCTTTATTGCTCGGGGAACGAGAGATTGCTCTCGGGGACGGTATGAGGAGCATCGACGACAATACCTCTGTTTTCGAGCTTAGACAAGAATTATCACTCCGGCGCACCACTGCCGGCGCGAGATAGCGACGCGAAGGACGTTGCGGTCGTCTCCGATCTCTGCGACCGCAAGGTCCGCTTGTCCCTCGCCCCTCGGCGTTCTCGCGGCGACGTCGCGTCGTCGGGGACGTGCATCGCTAGCAAGAGACGAGGAGCAAGAAGAGAGATTCATAAATCAAATCTACAGATTGCTCAATTACACAGCGTTCGACCACCAGCGGAAGCCGCGCCGGCAGTCGCCGGAAGATCGGAGCGGGACCGAAATCGAGAAGAGATCACTCAGAAGAGCTTCGAAAAGATCATGGGACCGAGGGAGTGATGGAGAGAGATATTCTGATCGAATCGGGATGCGAGTTCGAGATAGAGACATTGGATTCAGCAGCGAGGGATCCCAGCAGGAGACGGGACGGAGAACAGAGGGAGAGGATCGGTCGCAAGAGGGGAATGGTGGGAGAGGAGTGCGCATGGCGAAGGAATAAGCTGGGAGATGGAGATTCTGGAAAGTGGAAGAAAGATTCGGACGGGAGCGGCAGAGAAGACGTTCAGAAGCAGGGAGAGGGGGCGAGAAAGCGAACCAGAGGGAAAAACCGTCCTTTGATTTGCAGACGCTCAAATTTTATGGAAATCACGGGCTGACAACCGGCACCGACGACCAAAATCGGCCAAGAAACGAGCGCGGGCGGTCGCGTCCGCGATCCCGGGGGCAGACTGATTGGTCACGAGCGGGGATCGTCGTTGGAAAACTTCAGTATCTCGCCCCCTCCCATTATCCTGATGCAGCTCCGCTCGATTTCGGTTCCTGCGTAAGAAATTCCGCATGGGCTCCGGTTTTGTTTCTCCTTTCCTCTCCCACATTTTCCTACGATGTCTCGACTTCAAGGATTAATTTTTCTTACAATTTTCTCCAAGACTTCACCCATTTTGTTCCCGTCCTTCTGGGTCTGCTCTACTCAGGATTCGAGTGCGCATCCCTGGCTCATCGGAATTCGACTCTCCGTCGATGGTCACTCGACAGTTCCTCAGTTTCAAACCCATTCCTCTCTGACCTCATTACGATATTTTGAGCAAGCTGGCTCATATCTTGCTGGAGCTGATCTAAGATCGAGGAGTGAAGAATGATTCTCGCACGGGGATCCTATTCCTTTGTTCGTGTTCAGCGAGTTTCTTCATGCGATCAGCCAGGAAGTCTGACCAGCCCTCGTTTACTGAGAGTGGCGTTGACGTCCGCGTTGACGGTAATGACGACCATGGCAGCCGAGCTCGCAGAGTCCCGCTCGCTCATTCGGATGCTCTGTATCGGTCTGCCGTCCAAACATGTGGATATATGGACGAGCAGGCTGACGGGTGATAAAAGCGCCACTGAGCAAAGATGAGCCGGGTCATCTATCATGATTTGCACTCCGTTGGATGTCTGTCTGTCTGCCCGCCCGCCTGCCTACATGTCCACCCCGCCGCCCGGTCGTCCGTTGACTCGCCTGACTAGCCGTTCGCCGCGCTCAATGCTCGCTTATTCCGTACGCCCAGTGGGCTCTGCAGGCGACAAATCTCTCCCGTCTTCAGAAAGCAAAGTTTGCCGTCGACGGTCGCTGGCTCCGAGTTTTGTCCCCGGGCTCGTCCACTCACCAAACGGAGAGGTTTTCATTCGTCCGGAGAGTTTTCCGAATAGCGCCGAACGAGCCGAAATGAGATATCGAAGCGGCTGAATTCTCTCGAACACGATTGTTGGCTCTCAGGGAATATTCTCATCGGTGCCTGTTTTCCCCCTCGCTCTCAAGGGGCGTTCCCGTTGGTGAGGGAGGCCGTCGTTGTCATCATGGGATTGTAAAGTTGTCGTCTTCGCATCACAGGGTGACAGTCTCGCTGATGAATTTTTGAGCACCGCCCGGGGCGGGCGGCAGAGCCTACACGCCGAGACGTTTGGCCAAAGATCCATCGATGCATCGAGAGAGGTTTGAATACGGGAATCATTCCTTCCTAACGAGTCTGAGAATCTCGTTCCCGGATCCTCATCGGAGCTCGGCGATCATTAGTGATATAATTCGTGGCTAGATACATCGGTGACGCCTTCACGGCTCCTAAGTAAATTGATAGATGAAGGAGCAGCTCCATCCTTCGGGAGGCATCGCGAAACCTTCGAATTCTTCATATTTCAGAGACCGATTGAGAGCTACCGCACGGAATTCAAGACTTTCTCCACCGCCGACTCACGATGTTGATGCGCTTCTTCTTCTGATCCGACATCAGGAGCTTATCGATCCTCCCGGATTTCTAGAACAGTATTTCTATCGTTGTGCTTCAGGTGGAAAATTATTTCTTAGCGCGTTGGCGCGCATTCGAGAGTCACGGTCAGCCTCATCGGTCCGAGCGCACTCGGGAAAGCAGCGAGGAACAAGAGAGGCAGAGCAGGAAAGGTTTTTATGAAAAGATGGTTTGGTTTGCTTTGCATGCTTTTCGGAGTCGCGCTAACAAAGTAAAAGCCAGAGGGTATGTGTGTGAGTGTTAGGAAGCGCAAGCGAGACTCGTTGCTGCCGGTCCTGCTTAAAAATGTGAAGAATATCCTCTCGAGCGCTCAGAGTTTTTATGTAAGGCGAACGAATAATCACCTTTCAAAGTCAGATGAGCTAGAGAACCAGTTTTCGTGCAGAGCCATAACTTCGTTAGAAGACGCCACCGGCTCGTCCCCGGCGCTTCCGTCCCCGCTCTAATTTTCTCGTTACTGTCCCCTCCCGAAAATCCCCCATTCATCCCGGTCTTCCACTATGCTGAAACTTATACACCGTCTCTAGATGCCATCTTTCAGCAAGTTCCCATACCTTCTGGGCTTTTAGGATTCTACGCGAGGAGCAGCAATGCCTGCCGTCGAACTTTGGACTGCTTCAATTATCATCAGGCTCAGTCAGTCACCGAGCTAACGAAGCCGAGCTTCTCAAAACTTCGCCTCATTCCATTAGCGAAAGAGCTCCGATCTGACGCTGATGAGAGTTCTGATTTTGCGTGCTTCCTTCCTCTCTGCTCTCGTGTCCTCGACCGAACGACTGCTCATGGCACACTCGGCAGCGTCGGTATCGTATCAGAATTTATCACCGGCGAGCTCGGGTGGTCCTCCTTTGAAGGGAGGGAAGCCCAAAGCAAACTGAGGTATATGAAAAGAATCGAAGTCATGTCTCATGACAGGTGGCCAACAGCCTTACTGAGCATGATGAAGATAGTGGGCATACAAACAAAGATGTACGAAAGAACGGAACACCTGAAAAGGACATACAACTGCGATACAATCGAAGTTGCATATTCAATCTCGGGAGCACCATGTTTGAATACCTATAACTCTCAGATAAAAAAGAAAATTAGAGAGACCCAGGAGAGTGTCTGGAGACAGGACATGATGCTGAAATCAAGCCTAGAAGTTTACCGGCAAGGCAAGAACAGCCTCGGTATCCAAACCTTCCTCTACGGAAACCGAAGAGGGGACACTCTCCTGGCCTTGGCCAGAGCGGGAATATTACCAACGAAAAGCCGAGGTAGGTCTATTGACCCACAGCAGGAGGACACCTGCCCCAGATGCGG
>NW_003805504.1:124639-222861 GCF_000255335.2 Galendromus occidentalis
CCTATAAAACCGCGAACGAATTTATCACCGGCGAGCTCGGGTGGTCCTCCTTTGAAGGGAGGGAAGCCCAAAGCAAACTGAGGTATATGAAAAGAATCGAAGTCATGTCTCATGACAGGTGGCCAACAGCCTTACTGAGCATGATGAAGATAGTGGGCATACAAACAAAGATGTACGAAAGAACGGAACACCTGAAAAGGACATACAACTAAAAGAAAAAAAGAAAATTAGAGAGACCCAAGAGAGCGTCTGGAGACAGGACATGATGCTGAAATCAAGCCTAGAAGTTTACCGGCAAGGCAAGAACAGCCTCGGTATCCAAACCTTCCTCTACGGAAACCGAAGAGGGGACACTCTCCTGGCCTTGGCCAGAGCGGGAATATCACCAACGAAAATCCGAGGTAGGTCTATTGACCCACAGCAGGAGGACACCTGCCCCAGATGCGGAACATTTGAAGAGACCGTAAAACATGTGATCTTCGAATGCAACGACGCATACTACACGGACGAAGATTTCCTCTCAAGATTAGGCCTCCAAGAGGAAATACAGGACCCTTCGATCGTAGCAAAAACCAAACGAATCCTAGAAAAATGGGAGAAGGAGACCAAAGATCTGCTTAATAGCGCCTGACATGAAAGGCTGATGCGCCATCTTGTAATATTCATAGAGGACCCATCTAGATCAATAAATTACCATTACCATTACCATTACCAGAATACGTATGTACATGTAGTCCGTCTACGAACGTGTGGAACGTCGATGGTAGTGATAAGAAGGGCGGCAGTCACTTATTCCATAAACATCTTGGTCTGACGAGTATAGTTATGTCTATCCTACCGGGAGAACAGTGGGGATACGGAGGGGAACACGCGGGGAGAAGGGGAGAGATGGACTAACAAGACAGACAACCTGGTGGACAGGAGGTTCAGCGGAGACAGGCAAGTGGAGAAGAAGAGGGTTGGAAGGGAGGTTGTCCGGCGGGATTCTCCGTGGATCGGAGGCCGAGTGAGGAGTGAGGAGCCGGTAGTAGCTGGGACCGCCGATACGGAAGCTTTCGGTGAACAGAGCATTGCAATGCGTGAAGTCACATCGAACACACGCATAACAATGTTCAGCCAACCGACGAGACATCCGAACGTCCCTGGAGAGTCGAGGTTCTTGCCGGCCTGACATACATTGCTTTACTCCCCGCTGTCCGCCGCGATCATCTCCCGATTCTCATTATCCTGGATTTCGTCCAACTCGTTCGTCTTGTCCGTGGTTCGCCATCATTGCTCTTGTCTTCACTTATTAAGTCGAAGATTGGAATATGAATTTTTGATGCGGCCTGCATCGAGCGAGCAGGAGGAGGGACTCTAGTGTACCTTCATACATATACCGACCGCGAGCACGGGTCGCTCGAACGAACCCTCTCAGGGATTCGGTCAGCTCTGTCTCAGGAAGACCCGTTGATGACGTTGAAATCCTCATCAGAAATCAGAGCGCACTGAGGCTGCCGCAAGAACTTTCGCAGTTTTCCCGGACAGAGGACGGGGTCGACGCGATCAGCAGTTAATGCGTGAAGTAAAATTCCGTTCCTCTATGCTATGATGAGCATCGATTCAAAACTCACCTGGATGTCTTTCCGCGGCTTCCTAAGTTTCTGTGAAAGAAGAAGAAAATTATTTGAGTACACGTGCATGTCCGATATCGTGAGATACGCCCGAAGCTCACGGATGGTCTAATCGGAGCCGAGCCACCATTTTACCTACCAGCGGCACGGAGTGAAGTTAGGTTTGCCGAGATCAATCAATAAACTATCTATTTTATTGACTGATATCCGTCGCGAGGATTTGTGAATTCCTTTCTTCTCGCTAGAATCTCCTCCGCCTATCTCCATCGGAATGTTATCAAAATTTCAGCCCTTCGAGGTTTGGAAAACCACGTTGTATCCACGAGAGATTTGGGCTACAATGGAACTGATCCATTTGGAGACCCCCAGATACGCGAACAGCGCTTACGTCGTCCCCACCGCGAGTTGTTCATCCGCTCCTCTGTTCTTCCGAAATAGTTCTTCTGTGCTCAGATGGAAAGCAAGCACTCGATATAAATGAATCAGGCTGAGAACAAGATATAACGTCAGGGAAAACCCGAGAGGCCCCTGGCTCTATCGAGAGGAATTCGGCAAGTTTCGGGCCTTTCTCCTCAGGAGGAAAACTCTTCGGATGGTGATGGATGGATCAACTTCAACATCAACGGAGAACCGATCGAAAGTCGTCGATCGCGATATACCACGCCATTATACCTCCTCAGAACGCATTTCCATGCAGGGGAAAGTTAGACAGACCTCAAGTTGGTGTGAAAGATTCCGCCGCTTCATTTACTCGATAGAGACGGGAAAAAGAAAACATACGTTGTTTCCGAGTTGCCACACGGTGTACCGAGAGTTCGGATTTTCGTGGCAACCCAACTCTTGTCGACGTTCAATGGGGTTTCCAGAGCTGAAATCTCTGCCGTACTGACCGCTGACCGGTCGGCTCTCATGCTACGTTAGGATTCGTACAAAAAGGTCCCGTTGCTGATATTGATTCCGGTGAAGACGTCTCTAACGGAAATGAAACCAATGGGACTCCAGGGTCTATTGTTTGCAGTCGCCAGTAATGAACGGAGCTGCAGCGCCAGGGCAGCATAAGAGACCTGAGTGGGAGGTGGGAGAGGTTACAGTCGCTGTGAAAATGGACCGCGAACAGCGTCATGTGCGACCGATTCTTCTTCGTCACTCGTAATGAGAAAACGGACGCCAACTCCCCTAGAGCAGCGAACAGGATCTGTCTCTCAGGCTGCTCGACTCAGTCAGTTCTCGGCCTCCGGTAGATCAGTTCAGATTCCTGTCTCTCGAACTTTATCAATCTTGTTCGCTGGCTCGCTCAAGAAGGATGCCGACGATGATCGACAGCTCCCTTCGACATGGACCACGGCCCGCCAGCTTTCAATATTCGATGACAGCGGCAAAGGCAACGGCGATGGAGGCAAAACAAACCTGACCACAGCAGCGCAAAACAAACAATTCTCCATGGATCACACTCGCCGCGAATTTTTTCGATTTTTTTCCGCTCCTCTTCACGGCGGTTTCTCTTCCTCGCAGAACCAAGAGCCGGTGATACCGGTGCCCGCAAGGTATCCTCTCGATGTGTACCGTTCTCAAATAGTCGATGATGATCGAGTGCGCCTCAGGCGCGTGTACTGAATCTCTCTGTTTGTTGTTGGCGGGCGAGAGAGGGGAGACTGAAACTTCAGATTTGTATTTGAGTATAAATAAACATTCGAAAGCCAGCGCTCATTATTAGCTCGAGTGCGGTGGTAGACCGGTGGCGGGAATCGCAGCCTACGATATGAAAGGGATGAGAAGAGAGGGAACCACACGGATGATTCTTTTCATTTGGTCGCTTGTACGCCGGCGGTTCAATGATAATCCTTTGTGTCGACTTGGACTTTGCCAATCGACGGCTTTGTTTTTCCCACGGTCTCACGACGTCGACATCCTTCAGAGAGAAACTCCGTCCCGTCATCATCTTCCGCGAGAATATCGTTTTTGGAATTATCTCTCTTGTCCCGCCGATGTCCTATGTCGGCACAGGATGTCCGAGAGAATCCGCCCATTGCGATGCGAGACTCTGCGCGGGAACCGACAGAGATCTCGCACAAATCAAAGCCAGTCACCTTCTTTGTGGGGTGAGGGGGGAGCGAGTTTTCGACGGGGTCTGTACACCTCATACAGATTCGAATCGCCGAATGAACGCGCGTCGGCCAGGGTTTTTCTCCGAACCGACAGCCGACTTCTCCCTCCGTGGCCCGAGAATGTTACCCACCAAAAGGTGTACCCTCTCCACATGGCCGCACGCCGGATTACGAATTACGAGTCTCTCGAGGCGATGGTGAACTTCATTCTCAACACTTCCAAATGCGGGTCCGGCTCGCGGGGTATCTCCCTTTCATCTGTATCCGAGCAGAGGGATAAAAGACTAGATCCACCGATATACCTCCTTTTTTTCCAATTCATTTTGCCTGCCCAAACTCTGTGCACCAAACATTCGAGCGAAATCGAGGGCTGGAGACGCCACGCCGAGCACCGGTGCCCCCATAGAGAAGTGAAACCGGTAGCGGCCAGATAAGCCGGAGGTAGTCACAATAAATTCCGTCTCTCAATCTTCTCGCGTGTTTGTCCAGCCTCCGCTCAGACGCACTCCCTCTGCTCCCTAGGCTTGCGGTCGAGTGGTGGTATCAGAGGTTCAGGCTCGGTCGGACCAATCCCCCGAAAAACTCGATTCCCGTTCATGCAGCCTGATTGAAACAGAGCACGGGCCCAATTAGTGGACTCGCAGACGCTGCCCTGCAGCGCATCCAACACAACTAACAACCGTCGAGCGGCTTTAACCGCAAGCTTCCTCGGCCATAATCCAAAAACAGAACACTCCCGTGAATGCAGATTCCGTAGTTTTTCTTCGATCGAACCCCGTTTCCCCTCGCGGCGATGTTTTTCATAGCCACCCCAGATCACCGAGCCTGACTTCCTTTCGTTCAATAACAATTTCATGAATATCGATGAATCGAGAATTGAGGAGAATATTCATGAGCACGTCGGAATAGCACCTCAGCGCTCATTGATCTGAGGGAATTCGCTGTTCATTGAGCTTCCCTGCCTTGTCGGTCTACACCTGAGCTTGCCGCTGCTGCTGGTTTCCCAATTAGAATGCACACGATTTGTGAAGAATCATTACAGAGGAGCGTTGTTTCCAATTCGTGGTCCGAACAAAGACGAAGCGACCTTGAGATTAACGACCCGCTTTCCGACCGCAGCTGTTCGGTCCTCTTCTCTGAAAGTCTACGGAAGCGCCTCGTCGATTAATTTTGATTCGTCGGTGTCTACGCGGGCGCTTGATTATCCTCTGGTCTATTTATCTGCCGGCGAATGTCCGCCTCTCGAACGATTACACCTTGGTGATTATCGCGATAGCAGCAGCGTTGTTTTCCGACATATTCGCCACTGGGTACAGATGCTCGTGTGAGCGGTGCGGGGACGCTTCTCTGAGCGCACCGCGAACCGCTCTTTCTGTTTGTTGTCACGGGAAGCCAAGTGAACGAGCCAACGAGCAATCCAATGGAGCGTCGGTCCGGCAGATAATTTTTTTATCGCATTCGATGTCATTTAATACATTGCCTATCTCGACAAGGTTCGTGTCGCCTCGCCTGGTCATCTGGCAAATCACGAAAACCTCTCCCTCAACGCTCAGTCTCTCCTTAGACCCGGTTGCTCGGTCGGTGGGCTGATTGATTCATACCCTGGCTATTGGAGAAGATATTCCATATCACCGGGAGCGAGTATTCTGCTCTCCACGGAGCCTCCATTTTCCACGTGTGGAAAAGACCGACCGTTACTATGACCACCATGGCTCGCGTTTGACCGTGGAACCGGCTGTGGACAGCAACTGTTACCACCGTGTAGAAGTTGTGCAGTTTCATTTTTGTTTTCCTCGGCATATAATCTGCTCAGCTTGCAGCCGTCTGCTGGAGAGTCAGCGACGGATTGAGTGGAGCTCGTAACTGAACCCACATCGAAAATGTACAATAGCATCGAACGGTCCTACTTGCTGAAGGTAAACGGATTCATCAACTTGAGCCTCACCATTCGAGATTCTCCATCGGGTATAAGCATTCGAATTTAAGGCTCTGATTGCAATCACCGAGACCGACGACGGATCTCGATTGTATGTTTCCACGCAAGCTATGAGTAGGTAGGTCGAATTCATCGGTTGCCATCAGGACCTCTCGAAAATCCTCGTGCCGCCCTGGGGGTTCTCCATCTTCGTTCCACGTGTTTGGGGAATCCCTAGCGTTCCAATACATACGGTTCGCGTTGAACAAGAGAGCCCCTCAGAGGCCTTGGAAAAACTCGGATTCGCTGTCGACTTGTCCCGGCGAGGACAGCCCATCCTTCATCGATAAGTTTCCGGAACGATAATTATTAGTCTGGATACATTATGTTCTTGGAACTTTTTTTTGTCCAAAGGACCCCTTGTTCGGCCGTTTTTGATTGTAGTGTGAGGCCTCAGCGTCAGCCTCATGCCTGACTTGAGGCCGTATTTAAAAGTCGCTCGGAGAGTTAGTATCCTCCGTGGTGCGACATTTTCCACGGAGTACGACGCGAACTCTGCATTTTTCTCTATCATCTTCGGATCTGCCCCGCCGGGGGCGGGCACACCCGCTAAGATTCGCTCACGGTACATGGCGATGAATATTCCCAATTTGATGCTGAATATTCCTCTTGAAGCCGTTCGGTTGCTCCGGGGGAGCTCGCTCCCACCGGTTGAACTGCACGCGAAGTAATTCGATCTCAGTCAGTTATGTAAACACCCGAAACACGCCCTCCACCGGATCCAACTCGCTCCGCCTATTTGCGTCTAGCTAAAGAACACCCGCGACCACTTCGACCGTAGTTCACCGACACTCGGTGGATAGTTTGCGTGTCCACTCCATTAGCATATTGGAGCTCGAATTTTGAGATGGGAATTACGACTATTCCTTTCGACAGTCGAGATCTGTGTGATATAATGTATCTTCGTCCGACGCCGCGGAGCGTCAGTAATCTACGATATGCGGATCCGCGCGGAATCGAAATGTTGATTATGTATTCCGCATCTGAGCCTTTTCCGGGGATTCGAACAATTCGAGAAGCTCATCAGGCAGGAATCCAATGCGATCAGGGTATATTCTCAAAAGTTCCCTAAATGTCGTCTTTCCTTACAGGAAGATTTCTCACAGAGCCAGACACTCCGCCACCTACTCTTGTGCCTCGGCCTGATAACATCGAGCATTGGAGCTACGACTCTGACATTCGGCGCGTGTTTCGGTGCTGATCTGCCGATTGCAGTCGGAGTTCTGCTCACGCCGTTAGGACTGGTCCTGCTCTCGACCAGCTGCTACCTTGGCTTCAGGCAGCAAAATCGGAACAAGACGGCCTGGTCGACCTCGTGTACGACATCAGTCCAATCGGCCTCGTCACGCAAAGTGAACGTTGTGGTGAGGCCGAGCCTACCAAGCGTGTTTGAACTATCGGGAGAAAGCCTCTGCTCGACGGTTAGGCTCAGCGAGGAGAACGAAGACGACAGCCCGTTCGGTACGAGTTAGCAGGCTTGCCGGCCACCCTGCGAGATGCATGATTGATTCTTCCGAAGGGAAAACATCGGCGCGGATCTTCTTCTGCAGTTCGGGACCGCTCAAGTCAACCACACGACTCAGTCAACCAGACTATTGTATTTATTTGTCTGTAAATATGAAAACGTCTTGAGCGATAAATATGAAGCTCAACAAACTCATCGAGGTGTGTTCGATCGTGAGGAGCTATTTGGAGAATTCGGTAGAGTTTGTGCGAGGAGCTCATTCAACTCCCATCATGCACTTCCCGGAGCGAATTCCGTAACGCGCGGCCTTCCTCCCAGACTGCGCTGAATTCATCTCTCAAAGGACACAGTCATTCACAGAATGGTCCCGAAGTACCTGTCGTCGACGCAAGCAGCATAAAGAAGTCGAATAGGAGGAGAGAGTGGACCATACCGCGTTCCGGGCGAGAGAAAACACAGAAAGGAGACCCTGCCTGTCTGGGCATCAGGGAGCCCGAGCAGGAAACCTGCCCATAAACGGCTATTTACACGGCCGCAATTCCGCCTTCTACAAACATATACTCTCACATACAAACGAACGAGCGAACGAACGAACGTAAAGTTGGGCTGCGCAGACCATCCGGGAGGATGGCTAACACGAACGCACACCAGTCAGCGTTATGCGAAGCACACTAGTTACTCCAGGCCGCGCCCCGTGCTGCAGCTCCGAATTACGTTGTGGATACGTCATTTATCGATCGTCTAGTTTCCTTCTCACATGTCGAACTTTCGCTTCCTCGCTTATCGGCAAGGATCTTGTGCTGATAACGATTGTTGGAGGAGATCCGGCAGCAGCGGCGAGAGTCGAGGACAGCCGACGATCCGAGAGCAGAGATCCCGACGGAGCGGACAGAGGAAGAGAGACTCACTCAGCTGGTACGTAGCTCTATCTGGGTGTGTCCTTTTTAGCGCGTTCAACTCTCGCTCCCAGACTGCCCCATCGTGGCAAATACGTGCCGGCACGTTGCTCCGCTCGAGGTGGAGTCAATGGCGGACGTATCGCTCGCGCGCTTCGACTAATTACAAACGCGTTCTTCTCCGCACGAGTTCGGGCCTCGATTCTTCATCCAACGAAGCGGACGGCAGGTACATTCTGCGAAGCATATTATCCCACATCTATCTTTCGATTTTCAGTGCTCGCTTTCTTGAGTGTTATGTTGTTGTTGTCGCTCTCCAAAATACTCGGTAAGGCACGGGGAAAATAAGCGCGGAGGCGCAACTCAGCAGGCATTTGCCGGTTTTGGGAAAATCGCTGGCGCTGCATGGACTGACTGAGTCGAGGCGAAGTCGACTTTGCGCTCGTTCCCAAACTTCATTGCGACGACAGCGGCAGGGAGGTGATCGCCGTTGCTGTAATATAAAGGCCAGGCAGGCAGCTGACGCGGCGTTTTCGCCCACGACAAGCTTCTTTACAGCATTCGCTCCGAGTCTCGACCACGGTGGATAGAGCCAGCGGCGAAGTCGACAACAGCCAAGGAGAGAATGCCCGCTATCGCGATTGAACCACACTACGACAGTGAAATAGAGGATTCTACCCGGCTGGCTTCTCCGTCGACCGCCCGCCCAGACGCTGGTTCGGCCAGTTGACGAGCTGGCTGGCTGGTAGTGTTTCTTACAGTCCTTCTTCCAACCCATTTAACAACATAATAACACCGTGCAGGAAGGACCTGCACTGACAGGAACTGTCTTGCCCGTCCGTCGTTCCTCTCTCACTAGTTTTCGCCCACCCGGCGCCAGTCTCATCAGCGGCTTCGAGCAGGAGGACGAAGTCTCTTACCGGTTGAAATAATTATTCTCAATGGTTGCGCACCATCCCAGATACGGAACCTCGAACGTCCCAATGGTCGAGACGTCCCGAATCCCTCCAGCATTCTCTCGAGATATTCGATTTCAGCTTAACTGACACCCGATGGTCAAATTTTGAATAACTCGCTCCGCGTCCGCTGAGTCGCTGTCGCTCCTGGGCAAACATTGATAAGTACCGGAGCAGAGTAAACAGGGAAATTCTAGCTCGAGTTTCGAAAGAAAAAAAAATCGTCGAAGAAATATGGATGTAAACACTCGGCCGTCCGACGTCCGTCGGCGCATTCTCTCTCTCTCCATCTCAAGTTTCCTCATGACTCGGGCGAGGCTTTGCGAACTTTTTTCCAAAAGAAGAAACGTGATTCAAAAGTGACTGTCCCATTAGCGATCACAGATGTGGTCGTCGTCGGGGGAGCGTTTCTCTCTTTTGTTGCTGTTATCGTTGCTCCAGCGGCGGCGGACGAGGGCGCCGGTTCGCTGGTGAGAAAAGACGAGGAAGAACTGCTGCTTTCGGCTTGAAACACAAGCCTGGAGCAATTACGGGACGCGGGGATGGTGGAAAAAGAAGGACAAGAACGAAAAAGTAATTTCCTTTCAAAGTTCCCGCGACGGACCGACACCGCACAATCGATGGCTGAACCAATGAACACGATGACGTCGACGACAAGGCTCACCATGGGCGGAGAGCAGCGGGGGGGATGACGACATCGTCAACAACATCGTCGACAGCGGAAAGTGAGGGAAGAGAGGGGGAAATGACGACGACGATTCTTCGAAAGTTGGCTGAGGAACAGGATGAACGGGAATAACAGCGCTTGTCGGGTGGATCGTCCGTCCGTTCTTGCGCCGCTTCCTACGCCGTCTTCGCTGTCGCCGACGCCGCCAGGCGCCCGGGGGACGCTGAACTCGGAACGCGAACCCAGCCAGGCTGAAGAACTTTCTCGATCCTGCCTCCCCTTCCGCTAAACTGACTCGAAGCACTCTAACCTCTACGACGACGGCCAAGCCGTCGGCGAGGACGTCGTAAGTGCCGTCAGCGACGTCTTCTACCGTGAGGGAGCGGTACGCCGATCCTCACGTTTCCCAGATTCGAGGGAGACTGTGGGGGGAAAGGAGAGCGCCAGGGCACGAGGAACGATTCAGTCGCCGCGCGGAAACTCGAATTGCGATCGAGGGAAGCTCCTTCGCCTTGTGCGCGGGTCGCGTAGAAGATTCCTCGAGGCGTGTCACAGACTCGGCAACAGAGAGGTAACGGGACGATGCGAGTCGACTAACGAAAGCTTTATGAATGAGTGCCTGCCTGACGGTCGGATGAACTGGCTGACTGACTGTCTGTGTGCCGAAGGAACCGTAAACAAGCTCACCTCAAAGTCCTCCTAATGAGGCGAGTCGGCTTACGAGACGCGCAAGTCCGGCGAGAAGCTCACGTCGATGTTCGAAAGCGAGGCTCCCCATCGACGAGACCGATGCGTTTCCTCTTCTGACGATTCGGGTCAGAGCTCGCAACTGTCTGAAGATACGTGGAGCTACGCCGCGAGGAATTGAACCCGCTCGCCGGTTCCTTAGGAACAGTCGCCGCCGACGACCCCGGAAGATTTACGTGGCGGATTCCGTGGTGCGTAATTGTCCTTCTTCGCTTTCAGCCATCGATACGGGGATATGGCATGCCCCGGCGCGTATCTTTTTAGGACAACCTCGTAGCCTACTCTCGAAACTCACCATGACTACAAGGACGTCAACGCGATGGTCTCGAGGAGTTTCATCGGTGACGTGATTGACGGGGACGGGAGATAAGGATGGGCGAATATTCCACTAATTGACTGGCCAACCGACCGGATGAGTGGGGCTCCTCAGACTAACTCTCTCGACTTAGGTACTTTCTTCAACGGGTGCATGAGAGTCAGCAAAGCTTAGGAGTTTCCGCGACGACTATGGGAAAAAAAACGACCGGCCGGAGGGCCGGCCGAACGACCGAAGTGAACGGATTTCGCTGATGTGATTTTGAAAGCCATTTTGTTCGTCGCCAGAACTGCTGCTGCCGCTGCACAACGAAGACGGGAATAAGTCGACGACAGCGACGAGGGACGACAGATAGCCGTCCGAGCAGCGGACGAGGCGGCGCAAGTGCCGGACCGACGGACTACAACGCAGTCGAGCGTGCCAAGTTGAAGTGGTGGGGCCTTATTTTCACTAATTCTGTGGAGGACTGTCGCTGGCCAGAAGAGGTACACCATGTCGTTTTATCATAATCACCGCTTCAGCGAACTCGCGGACTCGTCCTTCGATGAAGCGGCTCCACGCTCGCCAGTTACCTCCACCCTCGAGCTTATTCGGATTTTCAGAAGATTCCGTTCGGCTATCCAATGAGTCGACCTACCCCGTCTCTCGGTCGGTCACTTAGTTGTGGTCACAGTCGTCGCCCAGTTCCGAAATCATTCGCGAGCACTCCGCAATTCGATAGCGAACTAACGATCGCGTGGAACATGCCATAGGCGTGTCCTAATCGCACGCACTCCAAGCATTCCAAGGTACAAACTCGCGGTCCACGATTTAGCAAGCTTCCAAAGCGACCTGCCGATACATCCGCTGGACAGTCATTTACCAGGCCGCATCGGACAGCCCGGCTTACAGTCCCCTCGGGTCTGCCGAGCACTCCACTGGCGGGAGAGCGGTAACGCAACGCACAGCCTTGGCACACGCTTTCGGAAATCTGAAGGGCATCGGTTTTCCATCAGCGGCTCGGGGAGTCGTTTGAATTCATTTTTCAAGAGCTCATTGCTAGGGACCTCCGCTCGACGCCTCTGCTCGTTCGGAGCTGCCGTCGTGCGACCGTGTCTGGAATAATGTCTTTCTAGAGTTCGTTCGCCCCAGCTTCTGTTCGTCGGGGCCGTTTGGCGGATATGGCCCGAGGGTCTCGATTCCTCTGATCTATCTATCGAAGTACCAGCGGCGACGCCGGTGGGACAGAACTCAACCCGGAGGCTTCCGATAGGGAACCCGGATGGAGAACCGATCTGCGCTCATTTACAACGCTCTGGTTATTGTCTCCGGGGACTACCAGGCATCGACCGAATGGGGCGAATGGGCCCTTACAGCCGGCGGGAAGTCTCAGGGAGGAACTCCAATTTCGCTCAGGGTCAATCGTTTCGTTGCGCTATTCGAAAACAATGGTGATTATGATCATTGGTCATGATTCGATAAAATGAACGCGAAGCGCTCATTTTTTTGTAATAAATATATTTTTCCATCAAGCGAAATATGGATCGAGCATCGTATTTCTTTCAAGGGGATTGAATTGGAAGGGAGGGAGGGGGACGAGGCACTGACGCTTAGAGAATCGTCATCGAATGCTACATCGAGAAAGCATGCGATCTTGCTCCGATCCATAAGTCGGTCCATTAGGGGAAGCACGGACAGCTTAGAGGCCAACTCTATCTCTCCGGAAAAATTTTCGACCGGGATTATTTCCCAAGAAACGGAACCATTTTGCCTCAGCCTCTAACAAGAAGCTCGAGTAGACAGCCGAGTAGATGTAAGGAATCTTTATTTTCCAGATTTTTCCCCTTTGTCTCCGGTGGACACGGGAGTCTCGTGGGAAACAGCACTCGGTTCCCGTTGGACTCCGTCTACTCGGAATGGCGTTCGCGAGCTCGAAAAGCGAGGAGTGGGAGCAGCGACCGCTTCCGACACACGAGGTGATGAGTGGGAGCAGATTCTCCGTCCTAATGGCTTGACATCCAGCTTGCTCGAGCTGCCTCACGATGAAGAATAACCCGAGTCCCGTTCTCCCCGGAATGCCCCCGCTCCCAGTCCTCCCCTCGGAAATAGGAACAATAACAAACGCAGCTCAAATGAGTCGTGGTTCACCACAAGCAACTTATCTCTGGGAATTTATTTCTCATCATCGCAATTCTGTCCCGCAGCTCCTCAGCCCCAGATACTCGTCTTTCTCCTCCGACGTCGTTGCCGACGTCTTCAATCGCCGCGTTTTTCCCGCCGGGATCCTCTCACATCCGTCGCCGTCCCCATTGTGTTCGACGAGGAGCCTTTTCATCGTGGTGGCGGCGGCGGCAACGACGACGACGCCCCATCGTCCCCTTGACTTGGACTGAAATCCCGCGCAAACTTTGGGAGCTCGACCCTCTGAGCCGGGGAAGTGGTGCGACGGCGGCGTGGCGGCAACGAGATATCGAGTTCGCATCAACAGAATCGTTCAGCCGGCCTCCTTCAATTTTAACAAGACACCACCGTTCGAACACAGCTGCATTGATGGAACGAAAGCTTGCAGCGAACGAACGAACGAACGAGCAACCGATCGAATGGAGGAACGGAGGGAAAAACGATGGACCGACTAAGGAGCCGGTCATGCAGCTCCCACGGAAGGATCCCGCTTCGAAATCTGTTTAGAGTGGAAATCCCAAAATAAGAAGAGCTTACGTCCTCTTCGTATCCTTTGCTGCTCCCGCCGCTGCCTCTTCCCTATTTTTTTTCTCTCAAAGGATCGGAGCAAATAATCGGAGCTTTACGTGTCTGGAGTCCATTGGAAGATTGGCTGCGTTTCAACTCCACTGGCTCGCCCGCTGCTCCGTTCGATCCCTGCTCCGTCCTCGGCTGCGTCGGGGCCGCTCCGTCGGTCGCTCATTCGTTCCTGGTTCTCCAAAAATGGGAGAAGAAGCCGAGAAGGAAGAACGCGAGAGATCCAGGCAAAGGAGACGCTCACTGCAGCATCAGCAGCAACAGAATCGACAGCGAGAAGTTTCTGTGAGGAAAAAAGCGACGAGGGCGGAGGAAAAGTTGCAGCTGAGTAGGAAGTCAGCTCTGTCTAGAGCCCTAAGCCCTCGGATCTGACTTTCCCCGGATGCCCCTCGACCCCGAGATCCACACGCAGATCAAGCGCCCTCTCCGCGACGACTCGCTCACACTCGTGTCAAGCTCTTCGACTGGAATTGCGGTGGATAAACTGACAGGACGGACTCTCTATGCTCCATCCCCCTCCCTTCTTCCGGAATTCCGAACGAGGTCTTCCGCATCGAGCAACTTATTGACCCTTCGGTCCCTCCCCCATCGATTCCCTCACCACCTTCTCCCCCTCCTTCAGATCTTCGCAAGTTCTCTACTTGATAGAGTGAAATTCCGAGCGTGATCAGTATGCGCATAGTGGCGCACCGTCCATTGTCGAATTGTGCCTCAGTCACGCAGTTGCGCTTCCGCGCCGCCGCCGCCGCCACCGAAAGTCTGAGAAAACAACAACGAATGGGAAAATGTAAATTCGGATCGACTCTTTTCAGACTGTTCCGAGGAGGTTCGCGCCTCCCTTGCAGACGACGAGGTCAGCAAAGCGTGGCTACGCACAATCTGGGAAGATTATACTCTCTCATGCAACCGAGTTCGCTTGTTAGGCGTCTGCGTCGCGTTGCGTCGAGTTTGCGTATGTCGAGATCGTTGTGAGCACCCGTTACACAAGACAGTATTGCGTAGCTCAAAACTGGGATATGATGATGAGAAAGTTCCGCATGAGAAACACTCCAGTGCACTCCATGGGTGGAGGAATGTTGAGGAAACTCTCAAGTTCCATCTTTGCGTCGTTTTTTCCGTCACGTCAGGAGCGTGATTTCTAAGTAGAGGGAGGCTGTCGGCCCGGCGCGGAGGAGACATCTGATTGTTGTGAACCATGTGGAGAGTTCTCGAAACGTCCAGGATGCGTTCGCGTACCCCGTCCGTATTGAGTCCCAGAGAATCGTCGACCCCGACTCTAGCTCGGAGGGGATCGCGAGTTTATCCTTCTTCCGGAGCAAACGTCGCGTCGCAGGGCGAGCAGCTAATCCTGTACAATATGGACCACGTCAACAAAAGCTGAGCTCTCTTAAACTGCGGATCTGCTTGCCAGCGCTTGCCTGCTCCTCTTCTACCTACTAGAATTTTGCATCAGTGTGTTAACATCGCCTGATGCGCTCATTCCGAGCGTCCCCAGAGTAAGTACTTTCGTGGCATGTTTCCGCGCTTTCAGCTCTCCAACTCCTCTGGCTCTTCGTCACTCACGCTCCACAGGATCCGCAGCTTTTAAAGTGGCGTCAACCGGCCTGCTCGCTCCAGCTCTCTACTGACGCTTCCGAAGTTCGTTCCCTCGGTGCTCCCTCGGGTCTGGGTATGGAAAAATCAAGCCATGCCGCGACAAATAAATGATATGAGCTCGATATCGTTCCCAGACTCCGTTTATGGATCTGAGTGAGACCCACTCGATGGGCAACGCCTCAGGAATACGACGCTGCCGTCGATTGCCTCGACGGGGGGATTCTCTCGGCTACAAGGGGATTTTCTTAATTTGCCACAGGATATTTGATGAGGCTGTACGGACCGACTTTGATGACCCAGTGATTCCGTTGAGGGTGGAAGGTCGACTCGATAGAAAGTCGATCAGAGGAGAGGATAATTTCAGCGGCAGTCTGCTCTCAACGACGCGCAAACCCTTCAGCAATCTCTCACTTTAGCTTAAGTCACATCATAAAATATTTACAGCTTTCCCCTAGGCCGGGAGTTGATCCTCCGCTGTCCCCTGCCCGTTCCCCTTTGCACGCAGCCCTTGCATAGTCTGGCGTTTTCGGGCTCGCACGAGAGCTATGCATCCCGGGAGGATGTATATGAGAAAAGAAGCCGCACCTGTACTGCTTTCGTGCAGACAAGAGAAAAATGAGCATCGGAAAAACAAAAGTCCCAGAACGAAGCTCCGTGGAGCTCCGGGAACGGAATCGCCAAGGAGCGATCCGGGAGTTTTTCCGCCGCAGATTAAAAGAGGACGTCTGAGAAAATAATTCAGATTACGCGTCGACGGCGCGGCTCGAAAACAAGAACACACGACAGCGATTCGTTATTTTGGTGTTTTGCCGAGTCGACCCCCGCAGCCGCGGGGTCACTGCCTCTGTGTCTGTCTGACGTCTTTGTCGGGCGGACTGTCGTATTGACAGCGGACGCTAACTCTTTTCGGGACGAGACCGCCCAGCTCACAGACAATAAGAAGTGTCATTCGGATAAGGCATTGTTTCACCCACGCCGGCAGAGACCCTCACGCAAAGCCACATAAACACACATTCACAAACAGGCTCGTGCGGTGAAGGACAGCCATGCAGGATGAACAAGAATCTATTGCGATCATGAACGCAGATTCCACGGGAGTCGCGTATATTGCGGATCCATAAACATCTGGCCGGGCTGCTATTTACTCAGCGAGCGAGTGCATGGGATTGAAACGACCGATGAGCGAAAGAAGGATACCGGCTTCCGCATGCCGCCGCCGCCGCCGCAGAGGGCCGGACCGGTATTATTGCGTGTAGCATCGGCATTCGGAGAAGGTACGAGAGCTGCTTGTCCTGGAATTCGCTTCAGATGCGGAGAGACGGATGGGGAGCGGTTCCATGCTTGAATGAACCGACAAGCCGGACAATACCCGAACGGAGAGAATACCAAACGAAATACTCGCTTTCGAGCATCGAGGCTTCGACTACACCGAACGGCTCCAAACGGAGAGTCTAGCGCTTGTCAGTCGGACCAAGTCGGCGCTCAGCTGGCGAGCGAGCTACCGACCGACCCACCCCGCCACCGACCAACCGACCGACAAACGAAGCAAACGGACCCGCGATGTTGACGGACGAGAATCCGTCTTGGGCTTCGAATTCGAAATGCCGAGCGCTGTGCGGTGAGACTCGAAACAGCTTCTTCGGGGCCTCTCGAAAGTGATGGATAAATCTCTCAAAACAATTTCAAGCCGGCGTTTGGTCGAAGCCGTTTTTTAACAGGAACCAAAAGATTCGTCTGTCGGTCCGTCTTGTGGTCACCGAGTCGCTCGATCGCTCGGTTTCCTCCTTCCTTCCGTCGTCGCGTCGGCTCGAACGGCGAATCGGTGGCTTGCATCGATGCCAAATGGGAGCTATGCGCCCCGGGCCTGACAGTCGTCCGGGCGAGCCGGAGCGAGTCTGTCGGGCTGGAAGCCAACTATGGTCCGGGCATACAACGACCAATAGACGGCGGCGTGCTCGACCACCCGTTCCCACCGATCTCATCCCTCCACTGGGCGAGCCATTGAGCCTGACCCCGATCGCCGTCCACAAGATCGAGTCATTGAGTCCGATGTTGTTTGCTGGGCGTTGTTTGCTCGCGCGTCATTGCGTCTCCCCCTGCTCTCAGCATTCGGTATTTCTTTCTTAGCTCCGTTCCTTTGCACATGACTGCCTCCGTTCTGTTCTTCGTCCCCGATCGTGGGTTACGATATCGCTTCCAAGATTCTCAGCTGCTACGGCCGCCGTTGCCGCTACTACGGGCGCCGCCTTGGGCGTAGTTGGCGAAATGACGGTGATCAAGCATGACCTTTATCCATCTACGCCCGAGCCTTGTCCTAGCATGCCGTGAACTGATGTGGGGAAATGTAATTCTGCTTCCTGTGGGCTCCGAGAAAGCTCCCTTGATGTCGTTCGCTGGGTAACGTCATTGTGCATCAGCTCTATCCGCCCAACCACGACATCAAGGAGTTACGTTCCTCTCATGCACTCCCTCGCCACTTCCTGGAGTTCCAACCGGAAGCGCGGGTCTCCAACTTCTCCTCACCGAGAGTTCTCTGACTGTGTCGATTCCTCGTGACCGCGAGCGGCGGCACACGCAGGTGATCGAGAAGCAGCTGAACGAGGCGACTGTCCGAGAACGCTCGTCCCGATTGCTCGATGCGAGTCTTGTGAGTACTCGGGCATTCGCCGGACCCCGACGAACGACCCCGAATCTCAGACCGGGGCCCCGAGTCGCGAGAGGTCGCCGACGCTGCGAGCGAATCCTGACATGTTTGTGTCCGACAAACGAGCGACGTCTCTTCTTATCTATTTCTCTCGGCTAGGCTCGCAGCTAGAACGCTTCTTTGCTCGTCGTCGACGGCTCCGCTTCGCCGGTTCTGTTCTGGCTGCCGTCGGCCGAGCTCGTCCCGAGGATACACCCTCGCCGGATTCTGCTCGCTCGTTCACTTCCTGCCTTCTCCCCTCCGCGTTCGTTCCTCCAGGAATTCCCTTGTGCTCTGGCCGAACCGACATAGAAGGTTCGGCAGCATGTCGGCCCGTCATCGAATATATGTGGAGTGAGTTGAGGCCGTCGTTTCGCCGAGCCTGCTGGCAGCAGCCAAGCGAGCGAGCCAGCCAGCCGAGCGACGAGCTGGTTGCAGGAGGGGACGCCCCGGGTCGTCAGGCGATGGGCAGCAAGAGATGCAAATCCACTTCTTCCACCGGGAGAGCGCGGTTCAAACGAGAGCGGAGGAAACTGCTCAGCAGATCCAAAAAGGCTTCTACTCCTGTTCCCATGGGCTGAGCGACCGATCAACTTAGGTCCGCGCTTACACACATAAATTGCGCAGAGAATGCGCATTTGTATATAAATAGGCTACAACAACGCTCCTCCTCCTCTTCGCCAACGTAACTCTTTGCCTCTCTCCGGTCCCGAGGTCTGGCTTCGCCTGCCTGCCGTCGGTCCGACGGAAGGTCTTTCTCTCTCTGCCTGCTCCAAGGTCTGCTCGCCTCACCCTCAGCAGAACTGCTTCGTTTTGCGAAGACTCGTTTTCCCATGTCTCGCCTTGCTCCAGCGCGCCTGTAACGCTGCACCATCGGACGACAGCCCGCTTGGACGCTGCACTCAGTCAGACAGGGACCGGAAAGCCCGGAGTCGAGATTCCGAGCGCGGGGAATGAGATGCGCCGAATGCGTATCATATAGACATCGCGCCCCGGACAATATGGCGCGGGCGGTAGCCGTAACGAGACAAATTACTCCCCGTCTTTCTTTCGCTTAGAAAAACCGCTCTTCCTCCGCAGTTTGCCCCACGTCGGCGTCGACGACAGGGCTTCGAACAGGCCACAAATTTGTGAGATCGGAACCAGCTGTGGGTCTTCCAATAAGGCGGCCCACGACCTTCGGCTTCTGATCGAAATCGTTGGCGTGAGGCCCGGGTCCCCCGCTCGGAGCGATTCAACTTGGCGCGTGCTCGCGTGGAATAATCCACCGAAGGAATTCGAGCGCAGGTGCTGCTTGATCTTTGCATAATGCCGGAACCTCGAGGGGTCTTTAGGGAGAGTTCATTCAAGAAAATTCGCGAACATCCGAGTGCAAACAGTGAAGATCTGTCTATGGCGGAAGTTCCACGAAAATCTCCCGGACTCCGGATGGATTTCGTCCGTTTCGCTCTCATCGCGGGAGAAGGAACTGGAGAGAGTCCGGAGAGAGGAGAGCACATCAAGCCGAACGACACGATAGAGTTGCCTCGACGCTCGGAGGACGTGCTGAGTCCGCATAGCTTGTATTCGGCCGTCTTATTTTCCCACCTTCTCTCTCTTTAGCTCTCTACTGATATCCTCGCTCTCTCTCCACCCCCATTCGTCTCTTGTGACACTCCGTCCCGGTCTAGGTACTCAGTCGTGCTTGGAGCCGCGTCCAAACAGATCACTGGCGCCACTTCTTCCACGGGGAATAAGGAAAAAGGAGACGTCTCGCCACTCAGCTGATTTTGGCTTATTCCATTTTTCGCGTCGGGCTTCCTTTCCAGTTGTTTATGGCCGTCGGCTTGGCGCCCTCTCTCCTCCCTGCTTTCCCATTCTAGGTTCGGGGCGTCTTCTGCTGAATGTAACTTCGGTGGTCGGCGGCGGGTCTCGCGCCATTGCGTCCGGTCTGCGATTCGGTCGTTCGGCAGCGAAAGGTCGTCGAACTGGAGCGAATGGGCTTCCGCCGGCGGATCTCGGAACAGTACATATAACATTCGAATAGTACCGAACGATGGTCGAACGAGCCCGATCGAGTCGTCCTGGGTCAGTTCGCCCCTCCTGTTGAAGGTTCGAGGGTCCCTAGAACCCACATGGTGGGTCTCCACTGGAGCGACTAACGTGCTAGGGTTCCCCAGAGCTTTCTCTCTCTCTTTGGAGCAGAAGATGCTTCACGATCAGTGTACGCCGTCGCCGGGACGACGCGACGGCAAGAATCCGAGCCAGCAAGCAACGAACAAGAGCCACACGGCCTAGCGCGCTTTTTGCGACAAGGTCGCCTGTCTGACCGGAGAGCTAGCTCTTGGCCTTTCTCGAAGGTCTCATGTGATCGAGCTCGGGCCAACGTTTTCTAAGCGACTGGATTTAATTCCATCTCAGTTGCCGAAATGTGACGTCTCTCAGAGAGTCATATGAGGAGTTTTCGGTCGGACGGCACCCAGTGGATGCGAATTCCCCGAGGTCGAGGTAGATGCCGAGCCTCTCATTTACGTATCCGACTGGGTGACACCGCACGTCCTCGCGGCCGAGTTATTTATGGCCAGATTCCGAGTGGATGCAGCCCTTCAGAGACAAGTGAGCGAATCATCTCGGTAGTCGAAGGCAAAGAGACCCCATCAACGTGCCATTCCGCCACCGGATTGTCGTACATTCAGCTAGCCGTATTATGATCGTCCCGGAAGGCGGAGCTGGAGAATTGGCTCGCTCGCGACATGTTGGCGAACGGAGCCACCAGACGTCGAGCAAAAACAGTCCGCCATACTCAGGCAGGTGGCTGGTCGTGATGAGCGTTCCGAGAGTTGCCGTAGACCAACGCTCACCATAATGGCTTAATTACGAGCTGCATCACGTATGTAGCTAGGGAAGCGTACATGACATCGTAAGACCGCTGCGTCAGAGCAGACGCCGACCGTATGTTTGAGTTGCTGCTGTCAGTGAACATGGCAGATCGATTGAAGCTCCGACGTTGAACTCTTCCGACCTTCACCAACAGATCCGCCGGCGTGACGCTGAAAGGCGAGACGAACCCAAACCGATATCCCAGGTGTTTCCCCTCTCTCACTGATGCCGTGGATTAATCGGAGGGGAATTATCCGGAGAGTAATCCTCCATCCAGGAGCTCTTACGTGAAGAGAATTCCTTTCCCCGCTCGGTGCTGTCGCGGAAGGTTGGTGCGACCGTACAGCAAGAATGTTCGAGTCATTACATCGATGACTTCTGGTCGGGTACGCGTTGATTACGTCGGATATCGGCAATTAATCGAGTTGTTGTCACGTTAGACAAAATGAAGTCGGCATCGTGTTGCCGAGCGATTGCTGCTGCGAAGTTGGCGGAGGAATTCGAACGAACAACGCAGCAGCAGCAGAAACTTTCGCGTACGAACTGAACTCCCATAAATCCAACGGCTCGGGTGCACGAGAAATCTCCCGAAACGAGCTTCGCAGGGTAGTGTTTTTTCGCGGGGAGAAACAAATACGGACAAAAAAACTCCGCGAAACATCCTCTCCACTCGCCTCGGGGAATCTCTGGAGTCTTACGGCGCATAGACCGCGGAGAGAGCGCAGCCTGGAAGCCGGGGAGAAGCTGGTTGTGGAGTGGAACTAGCGAAAACGCCGAATCCATTTCGTCCATTAGGCCGTCAGTCAAGGGACGAAACGGGCGTCCTACGACTCGCACTCCGAGCGACCGGAGTGCATTCGCCTCTGAGGATTCAGAGCTTCGAGAAACAATGCAAGCTTGAATGTTTTCGAAAATCATGGCAGGACCGCATTCAGGGTTCAATTAGACCTTCTCGAAAGTCTCGTGATTTCGGTGGACCATAATCCTTGACTTCTCGGTTCCGTCCCTGAGGTCGATGCACCTCGTTGTCGACCCGTGGTACAAGCCTCATTAAATCCGTCTATCGATAAGCTCCGTATGCTCAGCGGAAGCATCCCGACGCATCGATTCGATTTTTTTTCGTGTACACTAGGAAGCGCTGATTGATATACCGTGCTGACGCGGGAACATTCTTCCATCGCACATCGGCGTGAGACGCTGCCTGCATATGACAGATGGCTGCTTAATATGCGCTTATTCAGAACGCTCCGCTTGTAAAACGCCGTCACCGTCCGCCTCTTCCTTCCTCCGAATGCTCCTCACGCTTCTCGAGCTATCGCGCACTTCTTCAAGCTGACCGATTGAACGGGAATCCTCGCAGGTTGAAGAGGTCCAAACTCCGGACAGAGAAGGCGGCTCGTTCAGGAAGAGGGAAGGGTCGAGACTTAGGCCCGGGAGGCTGACGTCGAGGCACCACCGCGTTTTTGTCGTTGTTTGGTAGGCTTGATGAGCACTAAGCTTCAACTGGTTTACTACACACGAGGCTGATAGCGAAGCTAAAAAGTAGTCGTACGTTGTCACACAGCTGTTGAATAAGCCAACCAGGCAAAAAAATCCCCCCAACACTTTGTCACTGATTAACAGAAAGACATACGGAACTTGGATTTGTTTCAAGAGCGTCGACGACGACAGCAGCAGCCTCGGCTTGATCCTAAAAGGGACAGCGCTGAGCTGTCGGCCCCGCTCCTCTCCAGCGCCGTAATCGTCATTGACGTCGACGAGCCGCATTTTAAATCGCAATTACGATGCGTATTGTTATCGGAAGCCTCGCTCCCAGATTGCTCTCCTCAGAAAACATTGCGGAGTGCATTTTCCCCCGATTCCCCCGAATCTGTCAGCTGGAATTAATTGTATGCGCGGGCTCCTCGCCGAGAGAGGCGGACGTTAGCGGACTTTTTCGCTTTTTCCCGTTTTTCGGCACTTCCGTGAGTCGGTCGCAGGGGTAGGTCCGTTAATCACTCGAGAGTCAGACAGCCGGACTCGTACAAGCTCCCTAGCCGCCCGTCGCCGTCGTTCAAAGCCTGTGATGATTCCCTCGTGAACGAACGGCTTTAAGAACGACCGGGTATTTTTTCTTGCAGCGGCACAGCAAGCGTTCGAAAAGTCCACGGCACAAAACGAGTTCCGGAAGACAACGGGAGAGGGGGTCATTGAAGTCCCGGGAGGGGTCCGAGAACGAGAGCGAAGGCCGACCCCAACAACCCCAACAGAATGAAGATGGGGCTTACCGACCCGCTTCTGGGGGTCTATGATGGAAGTCCGGAGGAGAGAACGGCTCTAGAATCAGGAGGAAGGAATCCGCGACGAGGACAAAGGGGGAACGGGTCGGAAAAGATCTGCTTGAGTGAAAGAAAAGAGCGTTTGTCCATCCGTTCCGGTCTCGCAGACCTTCCGAGTAGCTCTCAAAACTGCCGATTCGCTCGTTCGTTTACGGAGGCAGATGGAAGACGGGGTGAGCTTAAAATATCTCGAAATTAATTCAACATCGTTTCTCCCGTTCCTTCCTAACGGCTCCGCGAGGGAGCAGAACTCCCGCACGGCGAGAGGCCGGCAGATGAACGGAAGAAGCGAACTCCGTCAGGACGGAAGGTACTCCAGGCGTTCTGCAGAAATAAATGGTCGTAATGACTGCCGTTTTCTCTGGGGAAGAGGAATCGAAAGAGCTGTTCCGTCTCCTACGTTACGAGATCCTAGTTTTTGAGTGTAAATTGGTTCTCCTCGCCCCGGATACGCTCCTCTGAACCAAAGATATTCATACAAGCTACTCGAATCGGATATACGATTATGGGAGTATCCCCTCTGGGTCCACAGCAAATTCGGAACAAAAGCAGAAGAATGGGTCCTCCGAGCAGACCCGCGGACGATCACCCGGCGGCCATGAACGAGACTAACGGAGAAGAATGCGTGAGCCGTTCAGCTGATCGTCCCTGACGACACCACGGCCGGGGACCCTTCCCCCTTCCCCACGGTCTCTCATATGGAACCCTGGCGGCCGTCCGGGCCAGTGGAGTGACGTAGATCCACGTTATGGCAGGGAAGCGCTCGGGGGACCCGAGGAAACCCAGCCAGACCATTCGGCCCGATATGGGGCTCTCCAAAAGTAGTCATCATCCAAGGGAGCTGCGGAAAAACACTCTTTGTACGCTCCCGGCCCTCCTTCGACCTCCTTGGCTGCTGCTCTTGTCGTTGTTTTCTCCGGATCCCCGGAGGGATCCGGCGCCTTGCGTCGGCCCGACAAACGAATCGGCTAAACAGTCGGGGAACGAGGCTTAGAGATATTGTCTTGAGGGTCCCTGGGCTAGATTGCTGCGTTTCGCTTCCACCCGGGGGCAAAACTCGACGAGCTGAGGGGCAGAGGGCTCGGGGGTCAGAGCGAAGGCAAAGAGTACCAATTGGTCCTCTGGGTGGGAACATCTACTTAATCTGCGTAAACTGACACCACACTCGCACACAGTGGCCTGCTGCCGGCTGAAGATTACTCCCTTGGCCCGGTTGTCTCTTCGTGTTGACCCTGTCGCGCGGTCCGTGTCACACGGACGTATGGTGTACACTGTGCCCGCTCGTTGGCCCCCATCGTCTGATCCCGTCGTCCGCTCCTCTTTTCTTCCCCTCGCGCAGCAGCTGTCTTGCTTCATCCGTTGCCGGCCGAACACCTACTATAGAAGCAGCCAGAAACACACGTAAACAGCCGAATGAGTGTTGACTGTACTTTCAGCTTCGCTGTTGGCCCGGGGCCAACGGTGGCGATGATAACACCAAGACGGCAGTCTCGCCGGCTTGCTTGATGATCGTACACCGAATCTACATTAACAAAACGCTCCGGGCGAAGAATTTTCTGCTGCCGTATCGATGCTCTGTAGATAGACGCTCAACCCTGCCGAGTTTACATTAGCTCGGGTCTCCGGTGCCAGCCAACGCTTGGTAGTTTACGGGAGCAGTCTTTCCGTTGTTCCCTGGAGCGTCGCGTCGCGGGGTAGACTTCGATCTGTAGCGGGGGGCAGACGGAGTCCCGGTCACGAGCTTGGGCTCGGATCTTGGGTGCAGTGATTCCGTGGATAACACCGTTCATTGTCGGGCTATTAAAGTCGAGAATTAATGGCTCATCGAGGATTTTTCCATGGGAAGAAGTCGAGCTTTTGCAATGACCTCCCCCCTCGAATACGTTCCGAAATCGCTTGTTCCCGAAGCTCTTTACTGCACCTCTTCGGACCGGCGCAATCAAAAGCTGATTGTCGCAGGGGGGAGGGGGGGAGCTCACAGACCGCTCCGCGTGGAAGAGAACAACCGGGGAAGCTGCTGAGCGCGATCGCTCGAATATTCGTTGGACCATCGAGGGGAGAATGAGGACGAGGGTCTGGGATATAGCTCGAGACTGGGATTCCACGGCATCCTATGAATCAATGATAACGCCGCGCGCCGCTGAATTAATTAATACGCGTTATTCCTCAGGAAACCGGCGAGCGGCCACGCCAGCTGGAAGAGATAGTTTTCGAGCTCCGTGCCGTTTCTAGTCTTCTTCTAGGTATGTATTTTGGAGATTCCTTCGTGGTGGGTCGTGGTGCTCATTCGGGTCAGGTATGTTCGTTGATCAGAGCCTCTCCATCTGTCTCGCCGGTCGGAGTCATCCTCGTACATTGACCACGTCATCTACGGAGTGATGCTACGCGCGAAAGTGACACATGTCCCGCTGCGACATTATTGCGCTCGGTCTTATCTCCGGAAGAAAATCTCGGACCGGGAAGTTCCGCGAGACGTCGATCGGGGAACGGGGTGCTGGCTCTCCGATAGAACTCGTAAAGCTACGGATCGCGGGGCTTCTTGTTGTCGTGGCTGGCGCTCCCGTAGCTGCAGCAGCTTCAACTCTTGGAGATACCGGGCCGATTGAGGTCGTTTTACGATGTCGCACCACACTGTTGACACTAGCAACGTAACGTCGCTCATGTGAGCTGTCGTATATCGTTTTTTTCTTCTCCATTGCCGTTCGGTAGTTCGTTTAGTCGTCGATGGCTTATCGTTCGTTGTACAATAATTCGATCGTCTGCAAAGGTAATTTGTTCCTCGGAAAACTGCTCTGATTGTCCCAGGGAGTTGTTGTGGGAGCGCTCCTCGACGAGCAGACCCAATTTACAAAAAAAAAACGCTCTGGTATGGCTCCCCGTGTCGGGAGTCTATATGTGGCCTCCGTAGCCCTCCTCCGAGCAGTGCCTAATTTTCTTCGTGGTTGACTTCCAGGTGACACTGCTAACCCATACTCCGCCCGTTGCCGCCCGTATCCTTTCTCCTCCGGACAGGAGGAAAGAGGAGAGAAGATTGCGAACGAATAGAAAATGTGCCAAGCACACGCTTCGCCCTGGGCTAACAACAAACTTCTCAGGTACACTAGCGAAAGATCTGCTTCGCTGCTAAATTCCTGCCATGAACCGATGCGCCTTCGTTCGTTCGCTTGCTATGCTTGTCCGCAAGTTGCTCCGCGACCAGCGAGCCCCCCGAGGCGCAACGACGTTTTTTCTTTGTTCGGATTTCTGCCTCGCTCCTCAACTCGCTATCCGCAGCAGGATCTCAAACCTTCCGCAGTCGACGTTAGCTACGACGACGTTCTGAGTCTGAGTGAATCTTTTCTCCGTGCTCTTTCCTCTTGACAATGTCCACGATCCGGGCTCGATGTCGGACTGCGATCTTCTCACTCTTCGCGAATCATCCTGGTGATCAGCGACATGTGCGACGGCGGTATGTCTCGGGTGAACGACGAGGAATACATCCTCGGGGCTTCATTGTCGCTATGGGAGTTTACCGCAGCGTGAGTCCTGCTTGTGGATGCGGGTTGACGCGTTGAGGTTCAGGAATCCGGAATCTCCAATCGTGGTTTCGTAACACGACGCTCGCCGCCGTTGTCACCGACCTCAGCACAGATTGATTAAACGGGCTCAGGGCTTACCTGGAAGAAAATGAATATCCGAGGTGAGCGTGCGGGGTACGACGAAGGATTAAAAAAAAAATGGTGGAGAAACAGATAGGAGAGAACCGCGAAAATCTACGCTACCGCTTTCCCTCCGGAAGCGGGGAGCTTTCTCTACGAGTTGGTTTCCGGAGGTTGCCGCTCATAAGGTCTCTCCTCTAGCGGGTTTCTTGACCCGAGCGTTCCCTCACCCTTCTTCCCTTTTATTTGAGCATAGCGTCTTCATCATCATTGCCTCTGGCCCCCTCTACTCGCGCGTATCTACCAGTTATAGAGTGAAACCGAGCTTGCCATTAACAGCGACACTGGCAAAGGGAGCTGCTTCCGCAATAGAGGGGGACGAGGGGGGAAAGGATCGACCTCCTGGGAAATATCCGCCGTGGCGTCCAAGCCTGCCATCCGGGCTTTTGTCGACGCTTTCGTTTTCTGTTCGGAAGCTCACTCACAAAATGGCCGCGGGCTCCCGAAGTCTAATGGCAGCAGGAAGAGAAGGGGAGATCGAAGGGGGGGGGGGCAAAGTAGGAGACCGGAAAATCTGCCTAACAGAATTAAGCAGAAGAAGTCTCTGGAGAAGCGAATTGAACAGCTACGCGACGATCATTTCCGATTCGATTGCGCTCTCCATCGATCCATACCCAAACAATTGCCGGCCTCCTCCACACCTACGTCGAGCTACCACTGATTTCCGCCGCTGCGTCGACGGAGATCCATTCGATTGGGAGCGATCGATTCTGCCAAAACGGAGCTCCGAAAATCTAATACTGCTGATGCCTTCACTTCTGAGACTGCTCCAACTGATCGTGCGAGGTGTCGACTCCCGGTCCCTTGCTCGCTCTCATGTGTCACGGGCCTAAGCTGAAGTCATATTCCTGCCTCTGACCTACGTACCGCGTAGCTCACTTATTAGAGTCGCACAGCGTACGTTGGACACTCGGCCGGAAGACTGCCGCCGCCAAATGAAATCTTGGACCTCGACAGCCCACTGCGCGGACGGCGTGTCTGTTCGGGGAATGAAACGTGACGACGCATAATTTCGGCAGAGGTATGGCAGAGGTCAGTGGGGGGAACGTGGTGTCATATACCACTTCAATCTGCGCTTCCAATGGACAACCGTGACCCAGGCGCTTGGGATTCCGAGGGATCCAGGTCTACGGATTCGATAAGAGAAATCGCAATGGACCCGGACTGAGAATGAATAATTCTCTTCCACCGCTGTCGTCGCCTACGCCTAGCCTGAGGTCATGAGAAAAATCCATTTCACCTCGGAGCTGTCGGTCATGTAGTATGAGCCCGCTGTACGCGCCGTCCGAGTGTCGTAACGGGAGAAGTATAGGACGACGCAAGACGAGATAACGGAAAGTTGCACGCGAACCCCCTTGTTTGCCTTAATCCTCCTCTGAGCGTTAGGACACCTTCACCATAACCACCACCACCGCCGCGCCGTCAGAAACGATAAGCAACTCCGGAAAAGGGTCCATGGAGTCTTTTAGCTCGGGGATACCCAAGGGAACCATCACTGGACGATGAGAAAACTATACGGCCAATGCGTGAATGATGTTCAGGGAATCCATGGAAAAGGCGAGAGTCAAGCTGGAAAGGTCATTCTCGACGTAAGGTCGACCTAACCTTAGAGAGGTGGGCCTGAGCCACCGTGCCGTGACTTCTCCCGGAGAAACTTACCGCTTCCCCGAGTGGAGCGGAGAGTCTCACCACCAAATATGTTGCTCTCTTCCCCTCTCGAGCTCGCTGAGCATTCAGGATACGTCGCGTGAAAGTTTCCACCGGATCAAAGGAGCGTCCCCATCGCAGAGCACAGCGTGGTATCTCACTGGAGCTGACTCAAGGCATCTACGGAGAAGCCTCGCGTCGCGCGGCAAGAGCCGGCGAAGACACGGAGCTAGAACCTCACAGCACAGCGACTCGATACGAGGCCAAGAATCTTCCTTGATTCGAACTGATCCTCCTCCGCTGACGCCAATCCAATCAGCTGGGGCTATCGGATTTCATCGCGTCATCCGTCTGCTACGGAGAATAGCCGGGAGATATACAACTCATCGATTTGGCGAAGCTCGAGGAACAATCCGTATCACCATCCAGTGATTAGATCCATCCGTAATGAGACGATGATCAATTACACCTCCAATCCATTTATGGATTGGGGAGGAATGCTCGGGAAAAGTGATTGGCAGTTCCGAATAGTAGAAGTTCCGAGCGTACCTTCAAGGGTCAATTTATCAAACAAAGTCTTACAACAATTTACTTGTCAGAGGCTCGACTAGCAAGCTTGAGCGATCACGGCTGAAGCACAGGCCCAGAGCCTTCGCTGGAGCGGGTCCTCATACTGCGGCATGGGTCGGACGGCGACAGGACCAATTCGAATGGCAAACGGATTCTCCTGCTTCCGCTCTCTGCGCATCTGTCCGTTTGCCCGCCAACCAGGCTGTCTGGCCGGCCGCTCGGCGGCTGGTTCGCCTGTCTGCCGCCGGACAACCCCTTGATCCTTCTTGAACTCCGGGCAAATAGAGGAAGCAGAAGAAAAGAGAGATTTCAAACTGGTCATAAATCTTCGAAATCGATGCGGAACCATCCGAACGCTCCTCGGCTGGCTTGTTCGCCAGCCAGCCGAACGGCCAGTCACCCGGCACAGCCACCATTTTACCGGCGGCAGCAGCGGCACAAGCTATCCTACTAAGGGCGCGTTGCCGATTTGCTTTTGCCCGAATCTTCGGCGGAGTTACCTCTCATCCTCCATTCTTTCTGCGCCTGTCCGCCTCCCGCTGCATTGTCTATTGGACGGGGAGTCGTATCTCTTCTTTCTTTTGCCCCTAGCTGGTTGTTATCTTTATGACGGCGTCATATACACAGTGGCTCAATCTTTGCGTTAGTAGCATTTTATTCGAATCCTCGCCGTCTCGTCGGAATTGGTTCGAGGCGAACAGCCGTCCCGGAACGAGCCCCTTTCCCGCCGTGGTATCGAACTCGTGTTCCCCTCTCAAGGCTCGTATTCCTTAGTCGTCATGGTCCGGAGCTGCCTAGCACCTCCCTTGGATTCCCCGGGGCTTTTCCAGCCATCATCGCGACCCCGACGACTTGCTCGCGGCCTTCGAGACGCCCAGCTCGTCCGAAAGGATCGAGACCCTCGCTCGTCTCAAACCCGTGCCTCCTTTGAATTTTACCCTTCGTGGAAAACGTAGTTGGATAGCCCTGTCCATGATGACGAAGAAGAACGGTGGCGAGAAAACTATATATTCACCGAGCGCTGTTCCAAATCTCCGCCATCCACACTCTTTGCTTCCGGCGCATCCGATCGCATCATGGCGCGGCGCAAGACGAGGCGCTAAATTTATCAGAAGATTTCGCTATTTCTCCCCCGAAGGGGCAAACGCGGATATTTTCTGTCGGGCCCGCCTTCGACCAGCGCTGCTGCTCCCGAGCGCCCGTCTGCTGCTCGCTCGAGAGTGCATCATATTTTGTGCTGCTGCTGCTGCTGATCCCAAAGATTTTCGATAGTCGGCTCGTCGGTCCGTCGCTACTCGAACGGATGGAGCAAAGGACGGAATGGAGAAAATGGAAGACGCGAGAGGAAGCGCCGATACGGCCAAAATATATGAAGTACAATTCGGCTCGTACTACGCAGTAGGGAAAATAACCGGAATGTTCCGCTCGACCGGGAGAGGTCTCTGGATATCAGAGCGGACAGAATGAATCCACTGAACGCCATTGTCCGCGTTGACGGAGAAACGAACAAATACATCGGACGTCTCCCAGAAGTCTCAGAGGCTGCTGAGAAGGGACGATCGCGGGTTGTAGTTCTCAATCAGGCTCGCCGTTCCCATCGAGCCAATCGACTCGTGTTCGTGTTCATCAAGCGGTCCTGCTTTTCGCTACCGAAAAACCCTCGAGCCACGGTACAATAGCTCCACGAGTGACACAGAACTTCCGTAGCGGCAACCAAAGATGCTAAACAACTCGTATAAGAAGAGCAGCGAACGAAAAACCGCCATACGAAATTCTCTCGCTCGCTGGGTCGACCGACTGCAGCCAATATTGATGATCGTACGCTGACGGGGAAGCTGCAGCTTTCCTCTGGCAGCGCTCCCGCTGCTGACCTCTCTCTCTCCCGTCCTCATCCGGCCGGCGAGCTATCCCGTTTCGGCGTGGAATTTTTATGCCAGTTGCGGCGAGCGCGCGAACGTTTACGCTCACTTCATTTGCCCCAATCCCCTCTAGTGCCCCTCTGCCGAGGGCCTACACGAGCTCAGGACCTCCTTTTTCCACCGGCACCCCCTTCCGCCGCTTGTGACCACTGGTCAGCGCATTCTAGGGAGCCACAAAGCGGAAAAACCGATCTCAGAGGAAGCAGTGAGCGGAGAGTTCCCCAAATCGTCCGAATGAGTAAGGTCGCAGAGATCGAAAGTATTCATAGGAAGGCTGAAAAAAGCGTAAAATGAGGAGAATCGAGAATCGTCTCTCCCCTTCACTCGAGAACAGACGACTAAGGAGGAAATTACCGGTTGGGACGAGAGGGGCGAGACTTGACTTGAATCCCTCATCAAAGGAGCCAAGTTTGAAATTAAAGCCTCTCGTTGTAACATCTCCTCCCCTTGTCCGCCGACCGGCGCTCGTGACCTCTCTTCGTCCTCGGATCCCGATAGGCACTCCCCGCACCAGAACGCGAAAGATCAGTCCGCGGGACGGGGATGGAGGGGATGCGAGGGCGAAGGGTGCCGAGGGCTCCCGAGAGGAAAAAAAAAGAAGCGAAGAGCAAGGGATTCCGGAGCGAGAAAGCTGAAACCGACGATGGAAGGGAGAAAGGAGATAGACGACGGGGACTAAAGGGCGGTAGGGCAGAAGGAAATTTACATTCGATGATTGGATGACTTCCAATACCGACTAAACAGCGTAGTCTCAGCCCGGTCGGAGCGTCTGGATAGCTGATCTGAATAAAGCTAATTCGTTCCCGAGTTTTTCTGTACCGCTCTCTCGCTGGCTTTCTGTCTTCTTCAACTCCAATGAGCAGCAGCCAATCAAAAGACATTCTATGGGGAACCTCTCGAATCGCTACGGGAGAGAATCCGAATGAAGGATTTGGAGAATAAAACGAGCCGAAAGATTGCGAACGGATCCGCGATTCTATTCTGTATTGGAGCGCTACCGATCGAGCAGCGAAGCCCGATACGTTCACCGAAACGTACGAACGACCGGCGAGGTAAAGGAGATTGTTGTTTACGTCCATGGAACGCAGCCAGTCGAGCCAGCGCGATGCAAAAACGCTCGCCGGAAACGAACTGTGGTTGGGCGAAAATCAGTTTTGCCCTCGTGTGGGCAATACCACCTACTCCCGGTCCGACGTTCCGAAAGGCGCATGCCAAAAACGACCGGAAGAAGCGAGGACACGGATTGATAAGACTGGGTGAGAGAGAGGGAAATACGATCACGTAACGTCCATGCATCGACGCGGATTGATCCTCTCAGTGAGAAAAAAACAACGACAGACTCCTCATGCGGAAGGAGAATCTCCTCGATCCGGACTGCGGTCCCCGCAGCGATCGGCTTCTCGAAGCGGTTCCAGCTGACGAGCCATCGTATGCACTCTTTCGGTCAGAGATGATGTGAAAGGCCAAGAGTTCTGCACTCGGTAGTTGCGTTTGTCGCTCACCAAAGGATTTCTTCGCATATCTGACCATGACGCAAGTTTCTTCCTCATCCGGCTGCCTCCTGCCGTCAGTCTTCTCTCACTCGCGTTCAGTCATTCATTTTCTGCATACTCTCCCCATGCTTACGCCTTCTCTTTTGCCGGTCTCCCGACGACGACTCGACAGCTCGGCGTACCCGGTAGAGACCTCTCTACTCTAACAGATGCTTCCAGCGAAAGCATCAAGCATGAGGCAACCGACCGACAGACAGACGGACGGACCAGCGGGCAGACAGGAAAAATGAATGAGACTCGAACGGACGTACTGAAGCAGAGGCCTCCAAAGTTGCCCCCTCCACGTTCATTCAATGAGATTTATTGCTGTGGGCACCGCCTGCCCGCTCGCTCACAGCTTTGTACTTTTTCCCTTTCGCTGCGAGCTTTCCTCGCGGGCCCTCATTTTCTTTCAGTCGTCGCTCATCACGGTGCCCCGCTGATTCTTCTCTCCGTTCGAATGTACTTTTCTTTTCTTGTGAGGCTCGCCGTGAGAGCTAATAAATTGCCATTATTTAAGTTTGTACTCTGCCTTGGACGCTTCTCGGCCGTCAGAGTCGAGCCGAGCCAATCCATCATCAATGACCTCAAAGGCTCCAGACTGCCGCTGGTGCCGATGGCGTCGCTGACGCTGCGCAGCTCCCAGACGTTCGGCGGGAGCGAGCGAAGCGAAAGACGGAATAAGCGCAGGGCCGGCAAGGCGAGAGGAGAACACACTTAATCAATCCCGCTTCCTTTATCGCTGTTCGTCAGTTAGTAAGTTGTCACCTCTCACCATCGGTTGATTCTTTCGTTCGATACGGCACCTTCAATCGCTTGGTTGGCAGCTGGCGTGCGTGGCTTCGCCAAGATCACGCCAGGCCGTCGAAGACTTCTGCCTTTGATATTAGGCGCGGCTGGTTCATTATTCGATCCGACTAATAGAGAGCTCATTCTCCAATAATTCAGGGATGGGATCGAATTGGACCGGGGGATGTTCTGGACCTGGGGGAAGTTCAGGACCGAGATCCGGGATCGGATGCGGCGGAAGAGCGGAAGTTGAATTCGGGATCAGGCTACGCGGTGAAGATACCCGGAGTTTATGAAGGCATCGAAATGAAGTATCGTCCAGGTACCGACGAGCCGGAGTTCGAACTCCTTCCAGAGGGTATTATTGCTCTTATAGTCCCGCGGTCTCCCTACCTAACACGGGTAAGCTCTAGGAATGAATATTTTCGAAATCCTCGCGCGAGGATGGGACATGGCCCCCGTCGCGCTCTCAAGCGCATGATAATCGTGTTTCCGGAAAACCGCTCAGAGAGCCGCGGGGAGGCCTTTGGAAAAGGTTTGAGCCTCGGGAGTCCGAGCCCAGAGAAGATCTCCGCCGTGTGACCGACTGCGTAGCGGAAGTCATCGAAACACCACGATTGCAGTATTGCGCCCGTCAAACCCATGAGCTATGTCGGAACCTAGGACTCGGGTTTCGTTTTTGTAACACGTTATCAGCAAATGGATACACACTGAGATTGATAGGGAGCCGATGGCGTTCTATTAGGCAAGCCTCTGATAGAACTTAGCATCACGCCTGTGAGCGTTTAGCAGCAGTGCCTCCGGAAGATAAATAGATGATGTGAGCGATGATGCAGAAAGTTTCCCGCGACGGCATCGGCCATTTTCCCTGCTCAATAAGATCGCGCGCCTTGGCATGACAAAGATACGAATCGCTAGCCGAGCCTACTAATCCGCGAGTGAACGGGATCGTTCCCGCCATTCACTGGAATATTCACCACCGCCGATCTCCATCTAATTAGGGATCGACAATCCAGGTGTTAACTTTCCCTGTGCTTTCTCGGGACAACTATCAGAGTAAATGACTTCTCGCAAGGCCAGCGAGGTACGGGGAATCCCTCGCGAGCTCACAATAACGGACTGTGCACCGATCTCTACGGGGGACGTTCCTTTCATTTTACTGCGGTGTAAGATCCTGTCCAATTGAAGATCGAACATCACGAGCTGAAGTCCCCAGAGACTGGGTCCGATCACAGGAAGGGATGAAAGCCCACATGCTTCGACGGAGTCGCTCACGCGAATACAGAGCCGGCTGCGGCTCTCAATGTTTATGGTCGTCAAAAGGTCACCGGTGCGGTCGCGTAGGATGCGAACCCGCTAGCTTCTATGTGAATTGCGAGACGGTGAAGCCAATGGCCTCGCGAGAAGTAGGGCATCCACTCCGATGTACATACAATATAAAGGTAGCTTGTTCCATTGCGGAGTGCTCGGTTGAAGTATTGCCGTGCCTCAGTGATATCCGCGATTCTGAAGGAGGGCGGAAACTCATCACAGAGTTGAAGATATCCTTTCTGCTTCAAGGCTATTTTGTCTCTACTTCAGTCGGGGATTTATATCTCTGGAGGAGATCTGTTGATCTGCGCGCTGGCGCGTCGGCCTACCGATCTCCGCTCAGAGCTCGGAGCCTCTCCCTTCTCTATGCGGAAGGAGCGTCGTCGAGCAGGAGACGAATGCGGGAAAATCCGCAGGATAGTTGGGACGAGGCTTGTTCCTCGACATCTGGAAGTGCAACTCGGAGGAGGCCGAGTCTTCACTTCCCTCTGTCCGGAATTCCCTTTCCTTTGACGCCGCGCCGCCGTCGTTCGATCTACACCTAAGAGAACGGAAATTGCCACATGAAGCGACCCTCTTCGTTTTCCGAATCTCGGTAGAAAAACGTCCCGTTGATCGAAGTCTTTGTTTACACGGCTTCTGAAGGAGCGAAGAAGTTAGTCAGAGTGTCGTTCGGTGGGCAACAACCTTGAAATAGGGTAGAATACCACCTCGATTTCCCTGAATCTGAGCGACCGAGACGCTCTGGGCTCCTGGGCTCTATTCCGAAATCCCGAAATCGAATCTCAGGCAGTATCGACATGAACCTCGAAACTCATCATACGACTCCGGTACCTTCGCGGGGCCTGTATTGAGACCCTGGGAGAATAGATGGGATCACCTGATCGCTCAGGTGATCCGGATCGATCGCTGAGCACTTCGAGGACAACAAAAAAAACGGGCACGGTATACCCTGTAGATCCGGCGCGGCAATGGTGCCACCGAAGTTATCCTTCGTTGGGAAGTTCGGCGGAGAGCAGAGAAGTTTGACCGCGTGAATCGCCAAGGGGGTGTACTTTCTACGTTCCTGCCGAATATGCATCGGTGATATTTCCTTCTCGAGGCTACCGGATTGAAGGCCCGGCTCTCTGAATAAGCGACGGAGGCGACCGGTTTCCAAGGAACGCACTCCTTCCAGCTTGCTGATGATCACTGCCGAGCTGGATCAAGCCGACGGCTATTCTTGCTTTGGAACTCGTACCGCAGGCTTCGGCGATCCTTCCACCTGCGAGCCCGTCAACTTCCGTCACCGAACGCAGAAGCTTTGGGGATCACCCTCCCGTACGCGCGCTGCATCCACTACTCACCCTCTCAGCCCTTATCTACGTGCTGATCATGAGGCTTTTCCCTGCGTCTGCCGCGAACGAAGAAGAAGGGACCTCAAAGCCCTTCCGCCTTGCGAAACGCACGGCGAAGGCGACATGCGTCGCGCTCCCGACCCGGCGAAGAATCACGTACTTGGAATCCTAAATATCTGCCTCAATGTCTCGGCTGTTCCTCCAACTGGCGAAGGAGTTATGCAGTTCGTGCGACGTTAGTTTTTCCCCGCGATTAACCTTGGAGAAAAAAAACTGCCGAATGAAACTCGACAATTCCGGGGACGGAGCGCCGCTCAGCGGACACTCTCCGGGACGAGGAAAATAAAACGGGAAGGAGGCTGTTAATCTTCGTCAGGGAACTCTCGATTGGTCGATAGGGCACGGCCTCCGTCCGGACGGGTGGACAGCAAGTTTGTTTAAGGAAGCCAACGCTCTTTTTTGACAGGATATCCTCTCCTCTCTCGAACTTCTAATCCGACTGCAGTAGTTTTGCCAAAGATGACGTCGTCGTCTTCGAGAAGGAAAGTTCCCATCGCCCTTTCCACCGGAGGTCGCCAGAGAAGACACAAAGCTACATTTATCCCTTCTCAAGTGAGCCCAGACCATCCTCTAGTCGAAGAATCCATCCGGAGGAAATGGGAAGGAAGCCTTCCAAAGCCTCGTCCAGCAGCGATCTCTCCGCAATCCCTCGACCGGAGGCCTCAAACCTCAAATGGAATCTCCTTGACGGCACGGCGTGTTTCCGCGCATTTCCACCCTTATAAGGATTTTCCAATCACAAAAATATGCGACTCAATGAACAAGAGACTGAAAAAAAATAATGCGGGTTCCCGAATCCTCCCGGGCTTAGATGAGTTGATGACAGGCTTATCTCGTTACCGCTGCAGCAGCGGTCGCAGGCGAGGAACTTGGAATTCCAGCTCGGGGCTCGCAATTCAGCCTCGCTCAAATCCATTCTCGGGCTCCTGAAAGGCTCCGATAGGCGAACCAGTGAGACCGCTGACATTTTATTTGACCTCAGCAGGCGGCAAACGCTCGCTCATTTGTAGCTTGACCACGTAGCTCGTTCCCCCGTCCCCCTTCCGTCAAAGGCTCGCGGGGCCCCTTCCGTAGCTCTGCTCGACTCCGCCGTATCGCTCGCTCTCTCTCTCTCTGCATTTCTCCCTCTGCCCTCCTGGTTGCGCTCCGTCCACGGTCGTTCGCACCATACTCGTACACCGTCAGTCGCTGACTGCGGGGAAATTCGAACAGTGGCCGGAGAGAGCGCGTCGAGAAACTACTCGTTCACCTCTGCGTAACGTCGAGGCTTCTCTCCAAGAAAGCAGTGAGCCTGAATGGACGTTCTTCGCCCCCCCCCCCGCCCTCACAGAGTCCGCGGGCCGGGCTGGCTGTCGACCGTCCCCGCTCACCCTTCGTCTCGGCTCGATCTCGACACCGAATCGGAACGAGGTGATCGAGATTGACCCTCATCCATTACTGCGCAGAGATGCGGTGAGTTCTATTGAGTGGAGGACTGCGAATAGAGGCTCACCGAGTTTTCCCTCTGCCGTCGATGCTTGGAAGGAGCGATCTTTGGGCCCTTTGTGGAGGGACAAGGCGAATCGGATGCGCCTTCCCGATCCCGAGGCTAATACTTTGTTGCCATGGCCAGAATATCGCGGGTCGAGGGCGCGTGGCCCTGGCCCTCTCTGGGCACTCTCAAGACAAAGGCCCCGAATGTACATAGCTATGTCACGTCCTGCCAGGAAGTCTCGGCATGATTTTTTCCACACGAGAGGGGAATCCGAAAGGGAAAGACGAATAACTCTCCGAGGCTTCCCTCGCCCGCTTCCGATCACGGATGCCTCCGCGCGCTTCTTCCGAACGATGCTCAGGGAACTTTCGTAGAGCGGGCTTGGACCGCTGTACTCGGAACCTCCGTGAGCCATAACACTCGACGCTGCTCCGGAACGCCAAGCCATTTTCGGGGAGAGCGAGATAAGAAAGATATCCGCTGCTGGTGGTGGAAAGAACGACCCGTCCCGCTGCCCCATTCGTTCGAGGCTGCAATAGTAGTCGTAGGAGCAGCCGTCGTCGCTTCGCCCTTGCTGTCGTTCCCGAAGTGCGTCCGAGCTCCTACACAGTGCACTTGGGGACGGCAATAATGACAGCCGTTACCAGCCGTTACTCGATTCGTTCAGTTGGCTCCATCGAGTGCTTCGTTTAGCACCGATTGTTTCAAGAGCTAGTGATAAGCTGTTACAATCTGAGTCGAACGTATTTTCGCACATGTGGACGATGTTTTATCATTGGCTCGTGTCGTCCACGGCGGGCGTCCCTGCCGACCCACAGACTCGCGATGCCCATCCGTCTCCGCGCCTTCTCCCTTCTGGCGGATTTCCGTCGTCCGCCGGTCGAACACAGTACTTACTCCCGACAGCCCCAAAAGCAGTAGCTTGTCCCGCCCCGCTTCACCCCACAATTGACGTTTTTCCCCGAGAGCTGGCACATGACCTTCCATTCGGTTCCTCGACGGGGCGTATCCGAATCCCGGATCCGACTCCAGGATCGCTCCGAATCATAGTTCCACGCATTCTACTTTGACTGGTTGGTCGTCTGATTACATTTTCTATTTCGGCGCTCTCCAGGCGTCTTCCCAACATCTCCGCTGGCAGGCGGAATATTCCGAGGCTCATTTGTCTCGGCTGGATTCAACACGCCCTGAGTACTACACCATCGGTTTTTGACGGCTTCTCGCCCAGGTGCCTACCTCCGGCTGCGAATCATTTTTCATGTGGAAGAGCGGAGACGAAGTTTGCAGGTTCAGTCATTCGGATGCCCAAATGAGTGATCGCGTCCGGGACAGAGGCGCGGACGATAGAGGCGAAACGTGGCGGAGAGTGGGAGACACAAGAATTGAGCTCCTGGGACCTTGTTCAGAGACGAGGGAATTTCGGGACCGACGCGAATGACGAGGCAGGCATGTCACAGACATTGCGTCGCATAGTCGAGCTAATCCAAACATGGAGCGAAAGGCTCAATCCAGTAAGCGACAATGAGCATCGATTCCCTGCTGATTGAGGCTTTGCCTCCGCCGGCCTTCTAGAATGGAAGAATGCCTCCCGTCCTCCACGTTGTCCGGTCGCGAACGTGAGCGGAAAGTCTGCGATCGATTCCGGCGGAGAAGCCTCTATACGGAATCGGCATTGTGACACGAGCAAATGCTGCCGCTGCCAATCAGTATAAGCAGGATGGATCGCGCCCGGCTCGCCTTCCTCTCGCAGTCTTTGGCCGCTGTCGTTCACAGAGCAATTCTTCCACGGAAAACGGGGAAACGCTCAAAGATCTTCTCAAAGTCTTTCACCTTGCGAGGGAACTCTCGGTGGAGCGAGAGGCCTCTCTTCCACTTCGCTACAAGGCGAATGAGACGTGGTCAGGGGGAGACTTCGGTGAGCAGCTCACCGTTCCTCCCGGGATAAGCGGCCGCCGGCGGGCAGCGGCGCTTGCGACCATAAACACCTAATGTATGACCGAGCATTGAAAAAGAATCAATGTTTTCCCAGCTCCGGTAACGGCGATCCACCAAATGACGCGAAACAACCATTTGTCTCGCAGGAACAGCCAAACGATAGAGCGCACTTCTACGTTCACCGCTCGCCGTCCTCTCTCGGTGCGCGATTGAGATCTATTGAGATCCGGACAGGGAGCACGACGCGACGTTTTCCGCTCATCTGTGCTGCTGGATCGGCGGAGTAGACATTCATGGAGAAGTCAGAGAATCTGACAGGAGGAAAAATAAAACGGGAACTATCAGAGACCGACAGTTCCCGTGTCTGGATCTGTTGGCTCCAACAAGAAGCCCCGCACCACACCCCACACCATGATTCGTGTTGCCAGGCTTGATTAATGCGCCGAGGGCCGTCTGAATTGGATCCATAGCTCACTCAGAGATATAGGAAAGCCGGTCTCCCATGAGAAACAATTCGCTCTCCACTCGTCTGCGAGATAAAATCATCATGGTGGAAACATGTAAGAAGAGGAACAAGACGAAGAAACAAGAAAGTTTAAAGGATTCCGGGATATGTGTACAGAGAAGAGAATGGGGAAGACTCGAGCAGTCGATTGATTGACGTTCAGAGGGAAGAAGGAAGAAAGTAAGCGGGAAAAAAAACGAACCAAGAGACCGAGAGGGCCGAGGATACTATGAGAGTGAGCGAATGAGTGACAAGGAGACTAGAGGAGGCGGAAACGGAATGGAAAGACTAACAAAATTGCTTCCAGCCAACCTACCAACAGAGGAACTGGCGGACGACGAAGTACGAACGAGCAAGCGACCGAAGGAACCGACCAACCAACCACCCCTGTCTCCTCTCGTGTCCCCGTCTCGTTTTTTTCCTCTATTCGTCCTGATGCAGAAGCACAGTTGCTACTTCTTCGCGACGACGAAGCAAGTCTGACAAGCGAATAAAAATCCGCGTCTCAGCTTTGTTTCCAATCTAACTTTTTCCCCTGTCGCCTGGGCCAGTCTCCGCCTCTGAGCATGGGAAAGAAGCGGGGGTTACGCGGAAGAACTCCCTGCGAAATGAATTTACAGTGGCCCGCACACAACGGTTTGTTCCTAATGCCGAGCTTTTTCCAGCGGCTCGGCAGGAGCGAGCGGAAGCCTCTCTCCGGGATGAGCGGAACAGAGAAGGAGGAGATAAACATCGATCCTACTCGAATCGATCCGGGATTTCAATTTTCTCTTTTCGTAATGAATCCTGATGGCTGCCATGGGGGTGGAGCTGACTTCTTGCGATTAGTATTGATTATTATCCCGGCGGATAGAAGCCCGAGCCATTCTATCAGGTAAGCGAAGAGTCGCGTCGGAGGTAAGAGAAACTCAGCTGCGACTCTTCGACGACCTCCTCCGCTCCGGGAATAGTCAGCGTATTCTCCGACTCATTAAGCAGCGAGAGAACATTCTAACCGATCCCGGACGCCGATCTCCGTACTTTTCCGATTGCGTCGCTTATCTGTAGGTCATACATAGACTATGGCCTCGACGAGCGACCCCAGCGAACGCAAAAGAAAGTTTGGTACGTTGCTCCGGATTCTCCTTTCAGCCGCTCCGCTTCGCCGACTGCCTTCGGAGATCGTGGGGAGAGCATGGAGCGAAGTATTATAGAAAGCACAGCGTCAGGGAACTGTGGAGCTTCCGTGGCTGAGTCACGAGACTCTCGGCTGAATAGCGTGAACGCATGTAGATGGGACGGAATGGAGTAGGAGACTTCAGCGACTCCGTTCTATCCAGCCACTAATTACGATGCATTTTTGCACGCTGTCTGCCTGCCTGCCTGCCGACCGCCGCCGCCGCATCCTTCGGCCTGCTTCTGATGCTTCTCCGTTTGTGCTTTAATCTTCTATTCGTATCCCGTTTTCCTCGTAGCCTCGCTTCGCTTGAGCGACGGATTTCTTCTTCGCTGCCTGTTTGGGAACCTCGAAAGACATCGCTTAATAATTATCCTCTCGCAGAGCAGTGCCGTTGTAATGGAGAAACCGGGGAAGGTTCGTGCGACCCATTGAGAGACTATTCGGCCCTCGCGGCTCCACGGACGCGCCTGAGCTCCAGACTCCAATCGCAGTTCCGATCAACTGGTTCGGGACTTGCTCCGCGCTCGATCGTGGTATTCATCCACCGAGGTATCGGTAATTGATACTCCAAGGAGCTCAATGTCTCTTCTCCGAGTCGGATACAAGGACATACGGGATTTTCCCTCGTGGTCGATTCGGTTTCCCGGAGTTGCCAAATCGAATTGTCACCTGCATCCCTTCCGAGAAACGGAAATCCGAAGTGGAACTCGCTGCGTCGCACCGCTCCGTTTTCGATCTCTTTTCCAATTGGGAACCGAGCTGTTCATTCCTCTGTTCCCACCTGCAGGCCTTCATATTCCTTCTCCGCTCCTCGGTCGCTCCTCTTTCTCTGTGAGATCCCGGTGATTTTGAACAGCGGTTTAAAGCTCGGCTCCCCATCTGTCCGATCCTCCGCTCCCAATGTTCTCCTTCCCTCGTTCTCCGATTCCATCCATTTGCCGTCCAACTTCCTCTCGATGTTCGCGCCTGCCGCAGCCCAGTAGTTGTTCAAACGCTCCCGTTTTCCCCCGATACTTTCCTGAAGACATCTTCCGGAGTCCCCCAATCCCGCAAAAGTTTCTCATTCCAACAAGAGTTCCTCGCGATTCTCCCTCGAAGATGGGCTCCGCAATAGGGATCCAGTTGATGATCAAAAAGTGACTTGCCGCCTTCAGTCGACCGAGGCGACCTCGTTGTGGTCGCGATAGGCGTCCGTTCCCATGATAAGACCCCAAGTGGAAGGCGGAAACGGAAAAGAGCTAGAGTTGGAGAAATGGCATCGATAACTGCGCCCCCACGCCTGTGACGGGAGAAATCCCATTCTGACGCCGCCAAACCCACTCGGAACGATTCACGGTCCTTTCGAGGAGACCCCGGGACTTTCTCATCCGTCGTTTCTTCAATAATTATTTCTCCGTCGACGTCCTCATCGCAAGCCATGTCGAATGTATTTATTCGGAGCTCGACAGATGACCTTCCAATCGAAATGCGTATAGATTCCCGTTCTGGTTATCCGAGCGCATGAGATTCCGCTCCAGCGCTCAAAATGAGATTAGAAGGGAGAGAGCGCGCGAATTCGCGGGCGCTGCCCTCCCGAGACGTAATGAGTGGACTCGCTCAAGGAGGGAACGCTTCACCATTTCTTCCGCGAGAGAGTGAATCAATTCGATATTCTGCCCCAGCGGAAGCGAGATCAGGATTCTTCCTGTTTCCAATGCGTCACAGCTCTTGCCGGGCTGGGAAGTTGAATCCTCGGCTCCCCCTGAGATTCGTCTCTTCATGAGGAAATCAACCCGACGAGGAGCGACTTCCTTTTAGTGGGACGGACGCTCGATCACAGCGATCTCCGGTCACAGTCTGCTCGCAGAGCGAGTGATTTTCCATTCGATTTGTCCACACTGGCTTGACGTTCCCGAGTACCGGGAGGACACCTCGACGGGTAGTTCGGCTTCCAACATCATATCGTTATGCACTCGAGCGAACTCTAGAGAGGAATTTGCGTCGTGTTTGGACGTCCTCTCCCTAATTCCCGAAGCTAATCCTCGCTCCATAGTCGTCCGCTCTTTGCTTGTTCCCGTTTCTGGCCCATTAAAGGAAACGATTGTTCGCAGAGCCTCTCCCATAACCATTAACAAGGAGAGGAAAAGTACCGCTTAGCTCGAATCCCCTACGCACCCATACAGCATCCCCATCTCTGAGGTCCCCCCTTCCCGGCCCTCTCGACTTTCTTCATTTGGTCTCCTCGGCATCCATTCGTCGCTCGGAGCTACTGGCGAGCAATCCATTCGTGAAGCTCATGCTCGGCACCCGAGGAGCAAAAATACGACCCGCTTGACGTTTCCCCGCGTGCGTTCACGGCGACTTCCGAGCGGGAGACGGCACAAACGGCTAAAAACGGCGACCAACGACTCGTATTGAAAACGTAATGGTCTCTCACTCTCCTCCCCTGCTCTCCGCGCCGCGGATCCCGTGGCGGCGAAAACTTCAGTGAGACTACTGGCTGTAAGCCCGGGTTCAATTGAGTGAAAAAATAAGACTCTGCTCTCTAATAGACGCACCCCTCCCTCTGGAGGGCGTGGCTTCGTGAGCATCGCCGGGGGAGGGGGCGGCGTCTTGGCTCGGGGGAGCCAGTACCCATGAGTCTATCGAGATCTTTTCGAACAAGACCGGATGCCAAGAAAGACAAAAGCTCCATGATGTCGAGGAATGTAGAAATTCCACAGGAGTCCGAAGAGAAAATGTCAGTCTGGAAGTCGAGCGAAGCCGACGTCTTGACGGGAGGCGGGTCTCGATTGGAACATTGAGCGAGGAAATCGATCCGGGGCAGTGGCAAACTCGGAAGCAACATCCGACCGACTCGGCTTCCCGACACTCGGAACGTTTCCGATGTGGGGGAACCGGAGTCATGACCCGGAGCCCTAGACCGATGCTGCTAGCCATCGGCATCAATTCCTCACCACCCATCTGAAAAATTACTGCTAGCCAAGTGAGCTTATCCGATGAACGATAGTGGGGATATCAGAAACAATCGGAAAACCATTACAACGCACGACTTCAACTCGGGCTCGGATCACCCGGATCGTTTCCGCTCTATCACGCCGGCCCCGTCGTCCTCGGCCTCTTTCGAATGCTTTGTCCTATCCGGCGAATCGCGGTGTCTCCTCGCAGCTTCTACTATGGCGAAAGGGCCGGGAAGTTCGTTTTGGCTTTCGCCGTCATCGCAAACCGAAGGTGCGATGCCGAATCTTCGTCCGTCCCCCCTCCCCTCCCACGGATCTTCTGGGATGAGCGCCTCACATTCTCCAAGAATCTGCTTTTATAATTCTCTTAAGCTATTCCGCATCCGGAACCGTCAGGGACTCGCCGTGGTGGTGATCCTTCAGAATCCTCATTCGAGCGACCCTGGAGACGGTCGCCCGGCTTCGGAGAGGGTCCAAGCGTTGGAGCCCGATTGCGTCTCGGGGCATCCGCGTGCAAAGAAACGCCTAAGATGCACAGCACCGTCCCTCCTAAAAAAACGACGACGCGACCTGATATGATCGCCGGCCAGCCATCGCGTTATGGTTGTTCGGCCCGCTCATCCGGACGTTGCGGAAATCCTGACGAAGCAAACGAGCTGGGAAGAGTAGGCACACGTGAATCGGCCTCGAGTCCTCCCTCCGAAGCTTCTCTATCGGAACACGGAAGCCTCGATTCTTCTGATTCACGCGATCGCTCCGCCGTTCCACCTCCTGCTCGCCGGGAGAGATTTTCCGCGAAGGTAGTCAAGCCTAAAATCGACGCATTTCCGTCGGGAACATTGCGCGTTATTGTTTGGAGCTCTGCGAAGCTCGGGACGCTATTCCTAAATCAAATTCACATTATTCAGCAATCAGATCCGCCATCGCAAGATCAGAAAATCGGAACCGCATTGCATTTCGCGCACGCGAGCTCGAGATGGACCGCGTACAGATATTGGCTTAGCTGCGAGGATTTTATGGGAATCCCTCAGCCGACAATGCTCCACACCATCGGGCGGCTCTAGAGTCTAGACGGAGTCATCGTCCTTTCCGGAATTTTTCGCATTATTGGAGCGCAGGCTTTCTCCAGGGGATGGAAGGAGCCAGACGCGGGAAAAACTTCGTCGCCCGCTTCCTCTGCGGTGCCACCGTCAATGACAGTCGGATGCCCCTTCGGATAAGTATGCAGAGTGTGGAGTGTGGACTCACGCATCAAGTGGAGATCCTACATGCCGCAGTCACCAAACTCGAACGAAAATCTTCGAAAATCCAAGAACACCACTCAGGACGGGTCCTGGGAGCTTACAGAAGTTTTCAGTGCTTACCTGGGAACAAATAGGCCTGGATTAGCGAGCAGATCAGATACATCGAAAATTACTTTCTACACGCGACAAACAATCTCTCTCCAGGCTTCCGGAAACTTCGCTGAATTATTCCGCAGGAGAACCGAGGCCTTGAGGAATGCAGAATTTTTGCGTGTTCTCAAGGTCACGGAAGTCCCAGGATGAGATCCTTCGAAGGGACGTCTTCGTGCGCCAAGCGCGGAATTATTTTGCCGAGCGAGACGGAGTCGGTCATGTGGCAAAATACGCGGACCCGGATATATGCGAGAACGGTGGTGGGGTAACGGAAGCTACCGAAGTATGCGATGAGCGAGCTGAATAATTCGGTGCCCTCACATTGATTCTTGTTACCGAGGATCCTCTTATTTCGCGCTTTTTGCCATCGACGTCAGCGACGAGGGCGGTAGAGGAAATATACGGGCCAACTTGACGACTGTAATTATTGGATTCGGGAATCACCAAGACGACACCGGAGGCTACGGTGCCTCTTTTCCTCTCCCGCTCCGCGCTCTCTCCCGGGATCTTGCTATTATTTTGTTTCCCGATCCTCCCGTGGCTCAGGTCGCATTTTTTCTCCGTGGCGGTCTTAGGATCTTACGCTAGCAGCGCACCGTCGGAACGTTGATTCCCTCTTCGGAACCGAGATCCTGCTGCCTTCGGCGAGGGGAAAACAGCGACAAAAGCGGCTTCGATGGCAACTCTCTCGAAGTATTGAGCCGAGGAAACGAAACGCTCCGTAGCACCTTTTCTCCGTAGTCTATTCCTATATTCCGGAGGAGCGTCATTCTCTTGTGTCCGCATATCCCTACAAGGCTTTCCCCTCTCCTCGGAGTTTTTCCCTCTGCCTGGGGATCATCTAGGGAATCACGCTCGGAGCTTCTTGCTGAAGCCTATTGACTCCTGTGAACTCAGGACCAGATTCTTTTGTCGGGCCCTCAACAGACAGCGCCCAATTCTCTTCCTTGGTTTCCCTCGGAAAATCTCGAGTTGTGTCTCTGAGCTGAACAGGAGACCTCCTCTCTTCGACAACAATGAACGGAATCGTGGAAGGATCGTTCTGTCGTTGACGTACGTTGTCGTCATCTTTGATGATCTCATCTCCGAAGAACGTTCTCAAAGAAAAAAGAACTACGGTCGAAGTCTCAACAGCTTGTACGCCAGCGACCTGGTTTTCGGAGCGAACCTTCCGCATCGATAGCGCATTGGGGAGCCGAGTCCTCAAGGGCGAGGGAAGGGGGCTGGTGGGCTTCCGATGGAGCGAATCTTCCGAGGGCAGAGCGATTTGGCTCCATGCGCAAGCAGCGGAACTAACGACCTCGATAGAACTACACACTCACAGCAGTAGATGCTCATGATAATCTCGCTTGTTCCGCGACAAATAAGAGCCTAGCTTCGTAGCGTGCGCATCGGCCGTGGTGATTAATGTTTTCCATCGAGTGTCTGCCGCTCATTTATCACCGAGATTCGTGATTAACTTCACGCAGAGGAAGTCTTCGATCAATCCGAGCATTTCAGGAGCTCCGCCCGTGGCTATGGAGAGCCGCGATGGGCTGATGGAAAATAACCGCAAGCCTCGTTGTTCCCCAACTCCCAAGTGCTCGCGCTGAATTCCGAGATTAGGCGCGGGAGGCGGTGGGGGGAGAACAACTCTTCCCCCTCAGATAAGTCGGAGACGCCGCGGAGATAAGATTCTCGCGAGACAGGCATCAGACACGCCCTCAGATGCTGAATCGCGTCGCGGACGGCGCGTGTCCCAAATTCATCCCGCGGAACTCCCGCGCATTCATTCCCGTCATCGAGTCGGCTTAATGCGAGGCGTCGGCGGTTCACTTATCTCTTCGGGCAACGTCTACGCGGCGGATGGGGCCGAGACCGAGAGCAATCAGAACAGCGAACTCGTGGAGGTCTTTGTTTCTTCCCCTTGATAGTACAGTGCCTTCCCCGTCTTCGAGTCTCGTCGTAGTTGGGAAGCGAGGCACGTAACGCAGATCAGAACGGACGAACGAACAGTCCAACCTGGAATCACCAAATCATTTCGCCTCGTCTTGCCGGCCCGCACCGATCTACCGCCAGCCCCCGATTTTTTTGGCACTTCGCACAGGGAACCTCGAAGCCTCTCGTGGCCGTGAGGTCTCCGTGAATTTAGAGTCGCACAAAACAAGCGATGGAGACGTCCTCTCAAGGAAGAGTGCTCGCCACCCCGGAGGAGCCTTGTTAGACCCTAAAGTTCGCATCTCACGAGGCCCACAGGAACAAATCGTCCAACGAGCACTTCTGCGATAGGAACTCTCAGAGCGGATGGCGATTCGCTGGAGGAAACTTTTCTGAACTCGCCTGATTTTATAGACTGCCACTCGACCGACCCCCTTTCTGACGTGATGTTGCTGTTGTAGCCGCTTGCTGTTCGAACGTCTAGAGTCAGCGAGAACACCGCTGAGGTACAAGCTGCAGCTGTTTCATCCAGTGTTGGATGGAAGTGGGCTGTCTGGCCGTTTCTCCGCTTCCTCTCTCCTCGCTATCGAGTAATCTTCTCCGTCTTGCAGAAAACAACCTGTCGTCCTTCGACATATTGACCGAGTGGATCCAACAATTGCAGGGAAACGTGGTGACCGTGTCAAAACTCGGTCAGTTGCATTCTTGCAGAATCACAGCACGCTCTCGGTCGTCGGCGTCGTATGAAACCTTGTCAATCTGGAAAACCAATTCTCCCTCCCGCTTTCGTCACCGGTGCTCCTTCCCACTCCCCACTGAGGAGCGACCGTAACGACGTTCGCTGCAATACGTTATACACAGGGAACAGCAGCGGTGGCGGCTGTGGCGGTGGTGCGGGCAACACTCAACGAGATTGAAAATATGACAGCGACCGCATGGAACTTGAAACCTGCGCACTGCCGGATCCTACTCCCAAGATTCAACCGGGGACTTCTGCCGTCTCCCTCCGACGATACGTACCTTCGAAGGAGCACATCTTCGAAGCGACCTGTATCCACGCCGCAAGTTCGCACTGATATGTTTCTCGAATCCCCGTACCCGCGCTTCCTGCAGGTCGGACGGGAAGCGATCGTAAGAAACACATTTCGTAGAAGGCCTGCATGTTCCGCGTGATCGTCTCCGATCGGCTCCTGAGCTTTCTCGCTTTCATCAGCACCTCATTGGCGAATTTCCGCGTGCCCCAACAGTTTTCTCCCTCGAACTCTCAAGCCCCTGATTTGAGTTCCTCGAAAGGGCACACCATTGCGTGATTCGCGCCTGTGCCCTCCTTGAAGCTCAAGCTCTGGATGTCGGTGGTTGAACGTGTTGCGGCAGAATTTATTTTGATACTGAACCCACGCAAAATGCAGAGAAGGAAAGATAAATTACATGCTGGAGTCAAAGGTTTCCAGCTGATAAATCGACTCAACGAAAACAGTTTCTCGCGCTGTTTGCGGCACGGTCGATGATACCGTCGGTGAGTCGAAGCGCGTTCCGTACTCTGAACGTCTGCGACCGGGTGTGGCGAATAGTTTGATGGGATCCGTTTCATTTGTTAGATCGAAGCGACGCCCCACATCGACCGAGCCCGAACAGACTCCTGATGGCAAGAGTGCTGTCATAACTCGACCCTACGTCGGTGTATGTGCGCATACCCGAAAGCTCACACTGAGCGGCACCACGCCAATAGGTTATTCGTTAGTTAGACTTTTTCTCCCGGGAACGCCGCGGATAGCGTCGCTCGGTGGACCCGCGCTAACTGCGAACCAACTCCGGTCGAGGACAGCTCGGTCCATGACGGCAGGGGAGTGGAGCAAAAAGCGTGAATCTCTAACAATAGCCCCACTAAATACGGAAATCCCGCTGTCATGAGCCGAGCCTCCGAGTCAAATAGCGCGAGAACTAATTCGAGGAAGCTCGACGGCTCCCATATCCGCGGCGGTACCTCGGCCGGAGACTGGTCCCGTCGCACCGATCCGCAGCAAGCTCGCGGCAGTGACGCATTCATTGCGTATCCGTGATCGAAATCGTTACGCACTTCCAGAACGCTCCCAGATCCCGGGTGGATTGTTTTGGACCGTCTTTTTCCGTCCCTTTTACCGAGAGAGTCAGGGCGGGCAAAAACTTTGTTTCCAAAGAAAGAACTCCGTGTTCGGGCCCTGTGCAATTAGTCTTGTGGCGAGGGTGCGGTCTATTTGCCGTCTTGGCTGTCAGTTGTCCGGTGCAGCGATCGGATCAGGGATCAGAGAGAACAAGACCGAACGACCAACTCACCGATCGAGACCAAACAAGGGTTCGGTGATGTCGACGAGCTTTCTCCCAGATCAAAGGGACTTGATTCATGCGACAAGACGCCCGTGAACTTTTTACCTGATGTTTTTGGCGCGGGCTCATTCAAAATGTCGCAGATGTTGACACGGCGTTTTCCGTACATATGCACCCCGGAGCACGTTAAGTAAGTCCCAGGAGGCGGCTACTGTTTGCCCCGCAATCCTACGCGCGCGGATCAGTGAGTCAGTGAGCCACTCAAACAGCATTGTCAATACAAGTAGGAGCCCTGCACGAGAGTGGTCCTGGGAGGGTTCCGCAAGACCTGCATCCGCAGCACCTCGGAACCCCAGCCGTCATATTATATGTGGGATTCGACGATTTCCGACGGAGGATTTCTTATATCCTCGAATTGAAGTGAAGATTCAGACCCACAACTGACGATCGCTGTGCCTGGGAATTCGCACGACCTACGACCAGAGTCTTCAACGGCTTTAGGAAACGCTTTGAAGGAGGCTTTCCGACGCATTCACAAGTTCATATTGCGAGCTCGGCAGACTTTTCCCACTTTGCGGGGTGTACCAACTTTCCGCCGCTCACATTTCAACGCCCGCGAGTGATGAATATGAGTTCCTATGGTTTATGGTGGCACTTCTATCAGAGCCACTCACGTGCCCTTGCAGAAGGCGCGAGCCACTCCGCCACCCAACTCGATGCAACATCCGGAACTCGCTCTAATGCGACGGTGTCAAACTTCTGTGCGATTCCCATGTTACTAAACCCTTGGATTTCCCCACCTGAGCCTCAAGAATAAATGGTCCCGGATATCGCGGAAAAGCTGAAAGTCCGGCGAAACTGATTCGAGACTCGGGCTCGGACGGACGCGCTCTATGAGGAGGCTGCGTCCTGATGTCCCTTCGACCCCGATCGGTTCCGTTTCCCACCGTTGTTGGGCGGGCGGGCAGACAAAAGATAGAACAATCCCGATCGCCCCGGACCTCTGAGTTTCCGAATAGTTCCGAAACACTTCAAAATGTTACTTAGTTAGCTCGGGGAAGTGGTCGGGAGGGGGAGCGCTGCGGCAGTCGACTGACTGCGCGGCGACTGTCTATTGCCAAGTTGGGAGATGTCTCTCGAGTTGAGCTCGGATTTCTCCCTAGTTGACGATACTTTGCCCAGCGCGGCGTCAGATTACGGCGAGTTGATCCTTGTTGGCTCTGGGTACCCCATCGTCAGATGGAGGAGGGAGCAATGGCTCCCGGCCGATCGAGCGGGGAACAGACGGAGATAAATTTCAGTTGTACAGCCGATCGCCATCTACATAATGGGTCGCGCGACGCAGGCATCGGACGGAGATCGAGAGTCTGCTCTGGAAAGGGGACCGGGGATAGGATTCTTGGGCAAGAGCCAAACGCAGCGCATCGACTGAAGAGAGAGAGAGTTCAGTGGGACAAAAATATCGACTATCGGCAGGAGGGCTCTCAACAAACTCATTAGGCGAGATCTTGGATTCGACCGTCATCCACAGACTGCGGGGGCAGTCGACGATCGCTGGAATTCCATTTACGGAGTCTTCCTGCATGGAATCTCCAAACTTTGCTGCTCCGTCGAGCGCGCAGAATATCGCCCAGATCGATTGTTTTGATCTTCTCCTCTGCGCGGCCGGAGTCGACCTCTTCGCAGGACCAGAATGTTTTCGCATATTATGTACGTGGACGATGTACTTTTGTACTCGTCGTGAATCGACAGTCCTATCCGTACATCGATGCAGAAGGCTCTAGCAGACAGTGGAGAGGTCTAAGCGATCCACGAAAGCTTCTGGCAGGATATTCCGTCTGATGAGAAACGTCGGTCGGTCGAGCGATTCGCGGACGGATCTCGATTGCGAATTGACTTCAGAGACGGTCCAAGGGTGTATCGATCCAATACAGTATTTATGTAAGCGTCCGATCGACTCCGGTTAGAGGGTCCTCACAGACTTCATTTCGACTTCTGAGTTGGTAGCCCGAGTGTGCTTCTGGCTAAAAATATCTCGATATCTATAGCGCAGGGTAAACAGTCCGCGCTCGGGGAAGAAAGAGTGAGAGTGACAAGGGAGAAGGTAGAGAGACTTTGTGCGTACCTACCCTGAAGAAGTCGAAGGCAAGGAGTGGGCAAGGAGACATGGTTTGGTTCAGGATGCAGGATAAGGAACACTTAAAGCCACAGGATCAAGGCACGCGCGCACACAGAGGACGAATCACTTAACCGAGACACTGAAGGATCTCACGTTCGAGACGGTCCCATCTGCGATCCTCGAAGGTCGATGCGGACGGAAGTCGCTGTCGTCCATTCCGGAGGGCTCACACCTCGTGGTCGTCAGCATGTCGGAATCGAAGACGCTCCGGATTCCGAGGTGAACGACCGGACAGCACCGCACTCGTGAATCACTTCCTTCCGACGGACGGACGGACGAGCGCGATTCGTCGTAGAGGCGGATGGAGGGACAGAGGTTTTGACGGGATTCGCCGCCGATGAGCGACATAATCGATTGCTCGATTGGCGGGGGGCGGTCGCGCGGTTCGGCCACACGGCAGGTGCAGGTCGAGGAACACTGGTACTCATTCGAATTGGTATATCCTTTCGAATCAGATTCGGGTCGGGGTCGGTACAAAGTCACACAGCAGGAGGGTAATCCGATACAAAGTAGTGGGGAATATTCACCACATGGATGGGCAACACACGGTGGAAAGAGCAGGTAAGGGGGAGACAGCCACGTGGGCTTCCGAGGGAAAACACACCTTGTAGGTAGCTCGACTCCAAGCAGGTCATTTCATCGACAACAGGGAAGGGTTGAGAAGACAACGTGCTTCTCTGCAACGGCCAATCCGCATAGGGTTTCGGCACAACGCGCGCATTATTACTCAAATCACGAGCTCGCGAGAGAAATTCTCGGAAACCAGCTATCGAACAGAGGCTTCTCGAGCGGCCATTCCGGCACTTGGCCCTCGCTCGCCGCCTCCGCCACTGCTGCTGCTGCCACCTTCTCGTCGAAGATTACGAACTCACCTTTCAAATGAGGGGAACACGAAAAAATGCTCAGAGCATCATCCGCCGGATGAACGAGTGTTCGATTGAGTTTAGAGCCAGCCGGCTGGCTGATCAGCTTCGGCTTGAGAGCGGGTCGGAACAACACCGCTGATGGTCAGCACGTATCTCTCTGGAAGAACAACTTCGAATGAATCGCGGGTCTCGCGCGGGGCAGGGGCCTTGTTGTGTGCCCTCTCCGCCGCCGGTCCTTTCGCCTCCCCTTGCCTGCGTAACCCTTCCTCAAGGGCCCCTTCCTCCGACCCCCCGACTCTTCCCCTCGATGCAGGCGGGCGGGCAGGCGGACGGGCACCCAGTCGGCGAGGCGAGCTCTACCACTACCCAGATATGCCCCAATGTCATCAGATGTCTTATGTATTATTTGCTCCGCCATACTTACTGAATCACTTACTTAGTTGCTTACACACGCAGACACACACAGTCCAGCTGATAAACACGAGAACAAACAAACAAACATACATACGAAAGAACATGAAAGAAGACGAATGAGCTCCATCAAGCATGACAGGCGACAGTGATTGGCGTTATAGGAATTGAGGTTGATATTACGCATAGAGAATACTATAGGGACGAACGAAGCACCGATCGCTCCCGCGAGAGAATCCTTCGCAGAAACAGTCATTCGTAGGTGAGCAGAGAGCCGAACGCTAGACCCGACCCCACGGCGAGGCTGGCTGGAGTCGTAAAGCGTCCATCGTTACGGGCGTCGAGGATCCCGAAGAAACAACGACGGAAGCCACGAGCAGGAGGTTGAATTGACCGTTGTTCAATGAGCCCATAGGCTGGATCGGGCCCTGCAAACACTGTTACGTGCTTGAAGGGCCTCTCCAGCGGGGGAGCTCATATGAAAATTTAACATCAATGACTTGATGGGTTTTTATGCGTGCCGAGCCCACATATTACATGCGGGTCGCGGAGACTTCGACCGGTCTTTCGAGGAGTCTGGCGACCGAGTGAGCCAACGTCCGCCGATCCAGCGCCGAACATTCAGGGAGCTTTCACAAGACGATTGTGTCGCCACCACGTCGAGTATTTATGAGCGAAACGCTTGAAGGCCCCGCCTTTCCCATAGCAGATCCATCAACTGCTCAATTCCCCTTGATCATTCAAGGCCTCGGGGGTACAACTCCATCGAACGACTTTGATATTTCGGCCTTGCTGGCGAGAATTGATGGATTCTGTCTTGCGATAAATCCCCGCCGGAACCCGCCCCCGATCTATGTACGCTGGCATTTCTTCGCATCCCGGCTGCGGTATCGGGGCGGACACTCAAGCGTATATCGAAGATGAAAATTCGTAATACGAGTCGAAATCAAACCGAGTACTCGGCGGGGACGGATCCTATCGGCCGAAGGATGACAAGAGACAATTCGAGCCGGACGCGGAGGGAACCGAATAAGCGAGTCTTTGTCCGACGAGGACAACAGCCGTCCGCCATGGAGGCCGAGTGTGGAGCCAGCAATCTATTGTATCTGTCGTCGCCGTCTCGCTCAGTCCTAGGTATTCGCTGCGACAGCTCTGTCGCTGTCCGGTCAACCAGTTATGGAGTGATCTTTTGTGAACGGGGCACGTGATTTCGTTCACGATTGCCGCTGTGTGGCCTCTAGTGCGGGCCGGCGGTGATCGATGCCCGCTCCATTCCTCGCTCACGAATCGCGCTCGCATGGAATCCGGGCTTTCAATATCGGAGAAACAGGACAAAGTATCGAGCGAGCGACTGCTCTCCGGGAATTATTTCTACTCGAAAACCGCCGTTATCTGAATATCGACGCGAGAGTCGCCGTCGGGAGCAATGGAATGCGACAACGCGCTCGATAGTTTTGTGTCGGACGATTTCCAATGAGTAATTTTTCAAGTCACTTGCACAATTTGTCAGGAAGAAATGAAACCCTGCAGGCTCGCACCGGAAGTAGGTCGGTGGGTAGGTACACAGCGGGGAACCGCCGTCGAACACCTGCGCTGCATACAATCGACAAGCGCTCTAATAACTGTCATGTCTGCTTCCCCGAGACCTCATCCGAACGATTGTGACTAGCACGAGATGACAAAATACGTATCGAGAAATAGAGCGGTGGTACGACGCTGAGTCATTCGACGGCGAGCTTCGACCGTCGTTTGCATCCCTATTAGATAGAGCGAACTCCGCAAGGTTCTAGTCCCCCTGGGCCTCCGTCACTTGATGAGAATCTGTCTGCAGATCCAGGTGGAATTCAATTTTTTCCTCCCTCGCCGTTCTTAGAGGGATCGCTGCTCTCTGTTTGCAGGAATTACGCTCGATATTCCGGTCATTATCCGAATTGAACGCAATCGGAGTCGGGCTGCCCCCATGCCGTCTCCAAGCCTTCATTTTCGGTATTGAGGCATTCCGTCTTCGATGCGGAAACGATGGCTCTCAGAGAATATTATTCATCGAACATGAGACAGTCCAGGACGGCATCGAGCGCTTGAGCAAAGAAGCGCGGCTCGGTCGAGCGAACGGCGATCATGGTTTTTGTCCATCAATGCCTGTCGTCCCGATCACGGACCGTTGTTATCGTTGTCGTGGTTCCTGTCGCTGTTGGGCTTTTGTCTTCCTCATATCACTAAGAGGTATTTATCGATGCTGATGTAACTTCTCCTATCTCGTCTCGCTCTCACTCGCAGACTCCAACTCCGCCAGTATTATAGTGACCTCCTCCTCTCTTCCACCCTCTGTGTTTGGCGTCTGCCTGAGCTCATTAAGATATGTAACAACAAAGTCGTCGATATGGCTTGTTATGGCATAAGAGAGAAAGCATGTCAGTTTGCCTTGCTCGCATGCTTCCTAGCCCCGCTACGTCGGGTCGTTCTATCGGCTCCCGTTCACCGTCCAACTGTTTGGACTGTTTGTTTGCTTTCCTTCTCCCGCCGCTCTCGTCATGATATTTAAGTCGCGGGGAGAACTCGCGACTAACGAGGAATGCAGTTCTCCGCCCTGGTACGCTCCGAAAGTCCCCCTCCTCTGCGATTTGTTGTTCGAGTGCTCGTGGATCGTTGATACTCGGAAACCCTCGACGTCGATAGCCATGGTTTTGAGCTCAGAGCCGCAGTCGCGGTCAGCGAAACCGTCGGCTTCCACGTCCTGCCCCTGAGCGACCGGTATCAGAACGGGAGTGAAGCACGTAATGTCGCGGCGGGGCTTTCTGACCGCATAAAAACTTCCGTGAAGGAAGGTCACGCAACTGTTGAGACCGATCCGTTTTACACGGACGCTCGATATAAATGTCAAGGCCGTTCGCGGATGCGGGATCCTTAAGACATACCTTCGCCACCCGAGGGAGACGAACGCTGCTAGACATCGCTAGCTCCTTTCGGAGCTTGGAGCAGGGAGACGAAGACTCGAGCCCCGAGCGTCTTGGGAACGCTCGTTCTACTATGCATTCGGGGAGGAACGAAACCAGCGCGAGACTTCAAAGAGAACGTTCCGAGTTTTTCCTCAAGTGCCCACGGGAACATTGGGGATCTGTTACCCTGTATGCGTTTGCCCCCCCGGTGAGTTCCCCGGATCCTGGTATTGATATTGCCAGCGTTCTTTGATCGACGATTACTTTCAGAATCTGTTTCGGTCTCCGTGATCCGTGATCATTCCCTGAAGTTGGTTCGGATCCGCAGTCGACCGGTACGGCCCGCTCGGGGAGGCTCAGGAGTGCTCCTGCCGACGCCGCCCTCGCCTCTACTTCTGAATTCGAGTCGTCATCATCAGGGAGGTTTCCTTAATGATCGGATTCGAGTCAGGAATTATTTTGCTGATGAATCCATCTTCAGTCCGAAGTCTCATTTTCCGGGGAAAAGAGGGAAGCGACTCAATGCCACTTTCCTGTGACTCATTATGGAACGATCGCTCAGAGCCAGATATCGTTTCGGGGAAAATCGAACATCGAAGACAGCCGAACAGAGCTTGATGATAGAGAAAGCAACAAAGTCTCCTGTGTACGTTCTTGCTGCGGAAGGCCTAATTGAAGCTCTAGGGATTGCGAGTGCAAATCCCAGATACGGGACGGTGCGAGGAACTTCAGTTATGTCTGGGTTGAGAGCATCAACAACGGTCCGAATGAAGATGACGACGACGACCACCGTCGTCGCGTCGTGGAGAGCGATGTCCACTCGACCGACGCATTCGGAAGGAGCGTCCACTAATACCCCACCAAACTTGTGATTTAAATATCATCCGCAACTCGACGCATTTATCACCACGCAAGCCTCTGCGGTACCGCAATTAAAATTGCTCCACCACGTCTGAGTTGAGAGCTCGCACGCTATTGGTTCCATGCTAATGGTTTTCCAAGTGACACCGGAACTTTTATGTGTTCGAGAAACTTCCTCCGCATTGGGATGAATATCCGAGGTGAGTGAGCGAAGAAGTTTCTTATTTTTCGTCGCTCAGACCGCTTCTTCCCTCATCTCGAGGATACTCCGAGAGAAGCTATTCCGGGATCCTCGAATAACCCGGTCGCATGATTGGTTCTGCTGATCATAGGATCTGATTCGAAACGGAGTCCTCCGTAGCCTCGGTGTCCCCCGGATAGCCCTCGGCTGGGCGGATACTCGCCGCCTAGATCCGCGTAGCGAGCATACTGGAGAAAAACTGATGAGCTGAGCTTTCTCAGACCTTCCGCATGCCAAAAAGACGAACGTGAGACCCATACTAGGAACGGAGATCTTGCAGAGGAAGCGTACAAAGACGGAATATGGTCAACCAAAATCGTATTATCAGAGTAAGTGATCGTGAGACGAGCCTCTCGGAAGAAATCGCGTCTCGATCAGGCCTTTCCATCGTTCTCGACTTTGCCTCGAGTCGTAATTTCTCGAGGACGTAGAGGATAAGTCACACGCGGCGCGTGCGAATCTCGATGACGAGAAATCTTTTCGACAAACACGAGACTAGATGCGCGAGAAACGACGTCCGCGTCGTGTTTTCTTATGTCATCAGTCGTGTCGTCGTCGTTCGCCCTCCGCCCCTCGTGCCCGTATCCATTGAAGCTTCTCTCAGCGAGCAGGGAAAATCAATACCTCTTCTTCTTCGAGTCGACATTTCCTGCGAACCTTCTCGGATCATGCGACGTCTCTCTTCATTTGTGTCCCGGATATGAAGTCATTGAGCGCAACGATCGAGGAAGTGAAATTCGGAAATTCGCTGAGACTTCCGCCGGTCTCGTCTAGCCTCTGCCAGACACTCCGCTGCATGAGTGCATCTCCGTGGAAAATCATCGACGGTGTCGACGAGTTTTCGATTGATCGATCCATCGATGAGTTCCGAAGATTCCCCCGGAAGATCAGGCCTCGATGCTTTCACGGTCTCGAGCTCAAGTGAAAGAATGAGGTTCCGCTGTTGATTCTTCCGAACGACCTCTGCCCTTCTTACTTTTTATTTCATCTCATTACGCAGGAGAGCGGTGAGCCGACGAGCCGACCGGGAGCCCGCCTGTGAGCCTGACTCGGCGAGTATGCAGTAGAGCTCATTTACATAGGAGTCCACTTCATATTCGGCGCTTAAGATCCGCAATCATTAGTGTGGCATAATGGGCCCTACTATCTTGCTGAATCTCACCCTCTCGGTTCCTCCTTTAGTCTCTCCACGGCGGCGTCAGGTGCGCTGTATCAAGCTATCCTCCGACGCCTTCCGGAGATAAACGCAGAAGGTTGCTCCGTACTTCGAAAACTGAGCTTTATCAGCTCGGTCCCGGACGTGAGCCGAAGCTCCGAGCGCGGGTCAGGAACGAGGAGTGAGGAGTCTACAGTTGTGGAGTGACGATCCTTCATTTCGGAATCGCAAGTGACGGGTAACGGGAGAATATTGGACGAGGCAGAGGAGGGAACTTATCCCTTGCGGCCAGCGAGCCGATTAGAGAGGCGAACGCTCAAAGGTCCGATCCAAGGAAGTTCCGCGGCCAGCAGTCGCGACTTTTGAAACGATCGACAGATCCCTGATTCGAATAGTCGCTTCTCTCGAGGCTGAGGTATTTGCGACGGAGCGGTCGCGGTGGCTGAAAGTAGAACTTTGGAGTTGCCCTTATCTCCCGAACGTCTCGCTGCTCCAAAATCAATAGCGTACGGCTGCACGCTCGCATGCGCACCCGTAAGCCGATTATTGGTCGGCTGCTCGGTCCCCGGCTCGTGCGAGGAATCTCACATGATGTTACGAGGGGACGCCGACGATAAGGTTCCGAGAGGACGGCAGCAGCGAAAACGAAAAAAGCGTGTAAAACAATTCCAGGAGCGTGTTAAAATGCCGGCAGGCCCTCTGCGGCGTCTGCGTCGTCCTCGAGGAATCCATGTCGCCGTCGCTGTTGTTTAGGGCTTCAGAGTCCCTCGGCCTGCTTGTCTGCTCCCGCCCGCCCAGCGCTCGCCCGACGACGGCCGCTCGTACGCATTAATAATTTAGCAAGAGTAAACGGAGGTTGGCTTGTCGTTCACCGAACAAGGAGGAAGAAGCGCCGCGAACACGCTGCACGGCCTGCTTACGTAACAACGCCGCGTCGGCCGCCGTCGGCAAGTGCAGCGGACGAAGCAATGGCACTTGCTGCGCAAAAGCAGAACTGACTGATACATGCACTGTCGAATCTATGCGCAGATGGAGAGAGCTTCGCAGAGCAATTATTGCTCGGCTCCGGTGAATGCGGCAGCGAGCCGCCGGGAGCATGTGAGGGAATGGGGGAAAATAATGGGAAACGAGTGCTTGGGATAGCCCGACAAGTGAATCCAAACGCGCCGGTCTGTTCCGTTCGAAGACGGAAAATTGACAATGACTCGAGGAGAGCGGGACAATTTTTCGAATATCAGAAGTTTGGATGGGGGTGCTCCGAGTGATTGTAGACATTCTCTGGGAGTTCTGCTTCTTTTCACCGTCCGTCGCAAACCTATTCCCCTCCCCCCGCCCTCGATGGGAGCTTCGAGAACTTTTGTGGAGTCGGACGCTTTTGTACATAGAATCGAACACCTTTGTGGCGGCATTGAATTAGCTCGAATGGAGTCAACGGGCATGGCGGCGAACAAAGAACAGATAGCTGCACCATTTCCACCATCCAGCCGAACCTTCCCCCGGCGGCAGACGGGGAGAAAAAGCAACACACGTCATCAGCGAATGCACGTCGACGATGGCTATCGTGTCGACTTGAACTTCGTCGAATCACAGCACGGAAGGTTTCGGGTTCCGAGATCGGAGCCGAGCAGTCGCTGGGTGATCTAGACGACGGGAACGCCGGGCCGCTCCCGTGTACCCTCAGACTCATCCTGAGCCAGAGTCGTCATAATTCCCTTGCGTGCTCGCGGGGAAGCAAGACTGGATGCTTCCTGAATCCGATTAACTGTTTGAGATGTTCGACAATCCTCAGACGAAGAATGTCAGCCTCAGGGGAGGAATAAAATATTCAGGAGCGAGGAACAGACGTGACTTCGTCGAGACTTGCAAAGTCATTTTTTAAATGCGTCGAGCTCAGAGATGGGAGTGGGCTTAACGCTACGTCAGGCATGATCTACCGTGAACCCCGAGACGGATCGATCGGGACCGCAAGCCGCAGCCTGTGACACGGCGAAGAGTCTGGGAGAGGAGCAGGGCTGAAAAGCTCAAAGAGTTCATAATTCACCGGCTAGGACTAGCGAATCGATGGGAAGCGCTTCTTTCTCCTCCAAGCACGAAGTGTGATGATTTGGAACGTCAGAGCCAGGAATGAAGCTGCCGACACTGTGTGTCAACTGTATGAGGTGAACTACGCACATATACGAGGCGTTGGAGTGGAAGAATTTCTCTAGACGTCGCGAATCTCGTTCGGCCCGACTACGCAGCGGTCTCCTGGCTCGAATCGACTCTTCGTCGACCCGGAGAAGTTGTGACGTTCAATCCCGGGCACAGAGGATCCTCACATAAGTCTTCTAGGCAGGCATCGAACGCGCGGGACTAGAAAATTGGCGCTTCGTGCTGGGTTCGTAAAGTTGTAGCTTAGCCCAGCTGGTTCACGGGCGGCAGCGGAGCCCGGGGGCAGGACCTGCTGTGGTCGGCAGATAAATTCAATAAACTGTAGCGCACACCCGAATCTCGTTCAAGTTTGGCCTGACGACGACTACGAAGCTGGCGACGTACGCTGGAGGCGACATCAGCAGTAGCGCAGAAGCAAGGGTGTCGGAATATATTTTTATCACTTCATTAAACCTGATGGATCGACGACGCAGTCCCTTGTTTGCTTTAGCCCGCACACCTCGCAGTCAGTCAGTCAGTCAGCTGGGAGCCAGGATGAGGCAGACATAAAGTCAGGCAGTCAGCCAGCCGGCGGGCGGGCCTCCTTCCCCGGAGATCCCCGGGTCGACTTGTCCTTCGGATTCCTTCCCTCGTTTATTTTTTTTCGCTCGTCGGATCTTCCCTCGCTGATCGACGTCCTTTCAGAAGCCTAGCGAGGAGCCCCACCGCGCCCTTCCGCGTTGCCCCTCTACAACCTCATTATGCCTCCTCGTCGTCGTCCTGACTTCTTCTTCTCCTCCCCTTCCTTCCAGTTCATCCTTGCCCTCCCCTGACCCACGTAGGTACCCTCCGGAACCATTCCTGAATCCGTTCCCTCCAGGCTCAAGGCCGAAAACAAAATTCAGGTGCTTTGGTAGATATTGAAGTATTCTTAAGGAATCGTCACGGAAGCAGCCCGAGGCCAGGCGTTCGTTAGCTGTTCGACGGCTCGCAGGATTTAAATTGCAAATTCCAATCAGCCGATTGCTATCTGCGTTATAAGTCTTTGTTGTCTGGTGGTTGTTGTGCCGCTTCCCGGTGATCCAAGTTTCCCATCCATGAGGCGGTCTTATCTCTCCCTCGCTATTACTGAACTCGAGTTTCGCTGCCAACATGCGCTGCCGACAAACAAAACTTCTGGTACTCGGGACTCATAGCGCAATCACGATATCTGGATGCCGAGCAAGACGCCAATGAAATCCGAAATATCCAAAAGCTCCCTGGCGTCGCATCGACCAAGCTGGAATTTCTCGGGCGAAGTCGTCTCGGGGAGGAGTCATCTTGGGAGGCACCAGCGAGCGAACTTATCCTGGTTGTATCTTGACTTCACGGCCTGATATCTATTATTAGGAGTGAAGATTCTCCCCTCTTTTCGCTTCTGGCCTCGGAGCTCTCGACGCCCTTGTTCCCGCCATAAGTATTTCTGCTTCTGCCATCTTCGTATGACGCTCGCAGGACCTCTCGATCGAGCGAGCGAGCGCGCATGGCGGCGGGCAGGCAGGCGCATAGGCGGCATCGCTGCAGTTGAAAGACTCCGTCTATTCCGATTTATTCCGGGAGCCTGTGAGGATTGATCACGATGCGTAAGGACCTTCTCGGGCTGTGCGGGCTGCGGGTATAGTCGTCCCGGTCGTCGAACCTTGTTCCTCAGTCTGTTCACGGGATTTTCTTCTCCCTCCGCCTCCTCATTTTCCTCCTTGATCTCTGTCAGTGAGTCGACGGCGCGTCGGTCGCCTTCGACGTCGACAGCAGCGGCAAAACGAATGCTCGCGCAGACTCACTACATTAGATTAATACGCCTCGCTCAGGGCGATTCCGCTTCACCGTGCTGCTCGGCCAGGGGAACAGCAAACTTGCTCGTCAGCGAGCAAGCGAATATCTGACGAGCTTTGTAAAGGTTTAATCTATTAATTCCACTTCGAGCCACCAATCTAGAGCTATGCGCTTGTCGCACCGTAACATACCCGCCGCAGGTCCTCCGACCGACTGAACGGTCCGCCCGCTCTGCCGAACCGTCGACGACAACCTAGACGCAACACGCCTCCGTTGTTGTTTTACCCTGTAGCGATTCGCGATTGCTCCGAGGGAACTCTAACAAATTGGGTTCTGATGGCAAGCTGATCTATCGGCCGATACAGTGTCGGTTCGGGTGTGTGTCCTCTCACAGCTCAGAAGAGTCGATATAACATGGGCAGATCCGTCCCTCCGCCGCGCCGGCCGTGAGCCGCTACACCGGGCGGGCGGTTGGCCGGACACCCACGAAGATTGCGACAACACCGAGTCGCTCCAAGTTCGTGCTGTCGAGTCTATCGAAACTTCTCCTCAAGTCGTAGATCGCCCCGTTCCGGGGGCGAACACGTTTTGATCCTTTTTTTGGTTTTGGTTGCTGCAATGTTGCCAGACAACGAGTTCGGAAGGAGGTCGCGAAGCCGTCGTCGACGTCGTCGTCGTCTAGTACCTCGAGGACGTCAACATTGACACTGGTCGTTCGGAAGACGACGACTAGCAGGCTTTTGATAGAGACGTGAATTGCTAGTAATTAGGAATAGCGGTGGCGGACCGAACGAGCCGGGCTTACAATAGGAGAGCGGAAGGGTAACGACGAGAACGAAGCACTAAATGAGGGACCCCCGGGGTAGGAACGCGGCCGACCCTGCCCCATGACGAGCCTTAAGGGACATCAATACCGGCGGAAAATTCTAGAGACAAGGCAGCATGGAGGGGTGAGCGACATGGGATGGGGGGGTGGGGGTGTTTTTGGGCGTAGCGGCGGATGAGGCGCGGAATCCATTCATATGTATGAGTTTCAATCAACTTGTTGGTTTGGATGGATTTGCATTCACGTCCGTCGTCGGTGCCCCATGGCAGTTGCTCGATTGAGTTTTAAATTGAAACGAGTTGACTACGCATACGAGCGCGAGGGCTCGCGTTCGGAGCTCGAACACCGGTCCAATCGACTGTCTCACTGACTGACTGACTGAATCCAACCGGATCCGACACTTCCGAATCGTCCGGTCAGTCGTCGACGTTGTCGTCGAACGACCGGCTTGTCGGTCCGTCGCGCGGACGGTCCGACGGTCGGTCAGTTAGCCTGCATGACGAACAGCAAGGTCCGCTATTAATTGTAATTAAGGACATTGTGCCGAGCAGGAGTCTTTGTCGTTGACGGCGGCTCACTCGGTCGGCCAGAGCAGACGCGAGCAGGGCTAAGCGACTGAGGCAAGTTGAAGAGAAAAGAAAGCGAACAAGCAAGCGAATAAGTAAGTAAACGACGGGGCGACGCGACTGACCGTCTGGCCGGGGCAGCTTCGGCGCTGGCGGCCAACTGGCAGCAGCTCCCGGCGCTGCTGGTCCAACGCAATATCCGCAGGCTATTACCGCTGGCTACCCCGTCTCCCGGTAAACGTATTATAAGCCCGCAGCGATGTAGAAGTGGCTTCTGAGTAGAGCAGGCCGCTGAGCGAGTAAGCCAGCTCGCCGGGTAACCACCGCAGCAGCCGGCACCGAGCGAGTGCCAGCAGACGCAGCAGCATCGACTAAATCTTTTTGGAACAGCTTGGAATCATCCGGACGCGAGCTCCGTATCGGACGACGAAACACATCGGCTTAGCCCTCGCTCCCCACGGAGCGGGAAGACGTCCTGAAAGACGTCGGATCGTCTTGTCTCGCGTCGAGGCCTCGCTTGCCATCTGGTCCTCATTCAAATAATGCTGTTTTTCCGTCGCCTGTGAGATCGAAGCACGTTTACAGCTGAACGATCCAACGGCATAGCGCGGGTCCGCCGATGGCGTTGCGGGTGAAGGACTCGGGGTAGTGTTTGGAGCTCGCCGCGAGCGCCGTATCGTGGGTCACGATTCGTGCGGTGTGGGTCACGAATCTGAGTAAGCGTGATTTTTTTCCGTCGGTGGAGCTATATGACCGTGCTCTCGAAGCTTTTACCGCGGTACGGGGCGGCGATCGAAACCGACGGAACAGGAAGCCCGTACGAAGCCGCGGACCACGAGTCGGTGACATTGAGATGGAACTTTGTATCTTCAAACAGTCACGAGTTTTTTTTCGAAGGGTGAAGGGTAAAAAACTCTGTTTGCGTCATCTCGAGCTTCATCGATTGATTGCTCAGACGTTCCAAGATTCTGAGAGATATTCTCTTGAGGATCGTAGCTCGAGCCCGGACCGACTCGATAAGCCCTTTGAGAGCAGGCAAAGAGAGATAGGAACTCCTGAATCAAGACGCGATCGGTGAGGCTTAATTCTCAAGGACACGTGTCAACACCCGGCCGAATGACTGCTCTCGGACGCTCGAGTGGCTGCGATCGACGCTGGATGAATACGTCATCGTAGATAATAATTCATGATCCTCGATCCGGCGATGCACTCGGAGGTCGATGCGTTTCACTTCGACACAAACGCGTTTCGACATCGCGATTGGATGCTCGACGACGGCGGCACAGGAGCGATCCCGCGGCAAACGCTTCCCGGTCCCGTCTGTTTTCGTTTTATTTCCTCCATCACCGTCGTCTCTGTCGTCATCGTCATTTCGCTAAGGGCCGCCGTCGCGGACGCTATCCTCATCAAAAACTTGAAGAGCCGGCGAATAATTACAGCTTCTCATTACAGAGATTACTATATGACAAAGATAACAGAGAATAATTAAAGGAAAACAATCTCAAGCTGCTCCGAGTGAGGGGGGGAACCGAGCACGGCTGCCTACTCCTTCGCGGGGACTTTCCCCAGCCCATCTTGTCCTGGCCTCCGTCTTGTTGTTCATGGTCGCGGCTGAGCTCCGGAAAAACTAACACCCGCAACGAGGGAACACATCGTTCGTCGCCGCGGACTCCTGTTGAAACCATCGACGGCGGGACACTGACTTCGGTCGAGGAAAGCAAACTTTCCTCTCTAGGGGAGCGGCGCTCTACTCCCGCTTATTCCACTTTCAGCACGACTCAGCTGGTTGCACGGACCACAGAGGAGTCCAGAGAACGAAATCATGGACTGTTGCTGAAAGTCAACGACCCACGGCCAAATCCCGGGATTATTTTTCGAACCAGAAAAGCGTTTCCGAACGACAGCGGCACATTCGTCTCGGACTCCCACGGTGCGCCAGGACAGTCGGTCGCAAAGACTTTCCCCTGTCGAAATGAAGTTTCAGCTCGGAAGGAATCTTTTCCGAGAATTCCAGCGTCGATCTCCTACTGCGATGCTCCTCTCGTCTCTACGTAGATCACGGCGGATAGGAGTTACAACGACCGACGTCGCCGATGTTTACAAAGTTCTCTCAGAAAAAATATCATGCCTGAAGCCAATACTCTCGTCATTGCAAACTCTTCAAGGCCCCAATATCGAGCCAGTTGACAAATCAGCCAGCCATCTTAGGAGCCGCCGAAAAGTGCTTGCGTACGCTCCATACGCCTCGAATCATATGGGCACGGGTGCTCTGCTCGAAAACCTCTCGAGTGGGAATATGAGCAGAAGATCTCTTATTTCGAAACGGCCGAAATACCTCCGGGTCTCTGGTAGCTGCTGTCTGTCTATCGCGGATAAAGAACCTGAAAACCGAAGGTCCGCGAACAGGGAAAGCTTGGGCGAGGCTCACATCCGAAATGTGTCGAAGGACCCGGCAATCAGTCATTCTTCGATTAGTTCAGATCTTCATCGGGATGGATCGAAACCGGGATTCGGCTCCGGCTCACGCGAGGCTCTGTGGTTTCGCGCGGTGTAATAATTCAAGGACAACAGGTCCAAGTGGTTGCAGATGAACGTGTTCGCATGCATTATGAGCGATGCGTCCGACCTCTCTAGCGAATTCACGGAAGGGGGAACTTGCTCTGTACACTATTTCCTGAAGCTGAACTTGTCATCTTGAGTTATCTCTGATCTGTTATTTCTCCGGGGAATTCCCTACGAGAACTTCAGACTGCACGAAATCTCCCGCTTTTCGAACGAGCTCCTTAACGACATCCAATTCTGACGTGAGCGACGTAGATAAGACGCCTAGTGCTCAATGGAGGAAGTTTCAAAATAGAAATCAATCTTCGATAGATTCCGGCGGACGGGGAAGGTTTTCTCCAGGCTTGAGTATTCTCGGAATTTCATGGGAATTTTTTGCCTGAATCTGGTGAGGATCGCTCTTTTGCTTGAATCAGACTCGTCATTTCCATCTCCGTGGCGGCGGAACCTGACGCGGAGCGATTGGAGGACGGAAGCTATCCGAACACCGCCCTCGAAGCGTATAAGATTCACGGAGCCCGAACATTGGAATTTTGACGGCCTGTTGAGCAGGCTATATTGACAGCCTTCAGATAATCGAGTAGTCTGCGCTCGTCGCTTTGTAAGTAGAGTCCGGCAAGTCGGAGGGTCGCTGTCGTCGTAGGTCGGGTCAAATTAAAGACCCCCGAAGCGAACGCACATCACGTCACCTAAACCACGTTGACTTAAACCGCGCTCGGGGACGAGCTGAGAGAAAAAACTCTCCCAACTTCCACGTCGAATCGAGCTCCGACGAGACGGACGGTCCCTTTGACAGAAAACCTCCAACCCAATTAAGCAGATCAGAGGAACAGGTGCGTCGAGTGCTGCGTGTCGAGACCGAGGATCGCTCGCGAATCGGATCGTCTCATTTGCGATTTCACTAGTTTGCAAGAACTCCCGATACGGAAGAGCCTCAATTTGAAGCTCGGCTAGCGCGTTGGTCGGCGAGCAGCCCGCGGAAGGGGAAGAAGAATTCCCTGTGTCATCCGCCGATCTGTCGCAGTTCCCGCAACGCCTTGTCGGACGTTTCATCCGTTCTCGTTTCGTTTGTCAGATCCTGTTGGAATGTATTATTCCATTCATTTCTCCGTTTTCGGCGGGCGTGGGAGAATTTGACTTCGGAAGCTGATCGAGTCGCGGGTATCGGACAACGCCCCGATCCTCCTTTCAATGCGGCGGCTGCCGCTCAGATCCATCACCGTGCTTCGTATTGATGGGTATCTGCGATTTTGTCGGACGGTTGGGAACATCTCTCCGACAAGATGACGAGACTACCGTACGAGCCCTCCGTCGCTTGGGCGAAACACGAATCGAGGAGGAGAAAAAGAAAAGAAACATTGTCAGCTTGTCGTCTGAGACGAGGCGTCTCGGTACGCTTTGATTTCCATGGATTTTCGAAGCACAGAGAAGGAGGAGGAAAGGGGAAATTCGAGCGCGACGGAAAGAAACAGCTTGTGTACGTCTCCCCTTCTGGATTCATGGCGAGCCATGGGCGCTGCCGGAAAATTCGCGAGGTCTACCAGAACTGCGGCTCGGACAGGACTGCGTCTGGCGCAGATTAAGCGAAAACTACTCCCTCTCCAAGCACTTTCCCGGGTCGAGGTCCTTTGTTCACAGCGGTATTTGCGACTACGACGACGTCGCCGCGCCGTCGAGCGACATCCACTACAACTCTCGGAGAAAACCATTAATTACGGAACTCAGTTGAGATTAACAACAAGGATGGACACGGCAGTTCATGTTGCTCTGCGAGCTCGTCTGGCGACCGCTCCCTCTCTCTCCCTCCCTCTCTGCATCTCTCTCTCTGTGCGTCCGAGGTCCGAGTGCTCTGTTGTTGAGTGCGACGGCCAGCTCTGGCCCGAACCCCCTGCGCGTTCTATGTATCTTCGGGGCCCTGGCCCCCCAGCCCTCATCCACGACCACAGATGCGGCTCCATAACGGACGTGCAGAAGACAGCGAGTGGCTTCTCACGACGACGCTTGTGTCGAGTCCTTGGGAGCATTCGTCGGCGTCTAGATGTTTCGCCATACAACGAACCGAACCCCACCATCCCTCCCCAGCCGCCTTTACGCGCGGTCATCACCCACCTCCGATGATAGAGGAGGCCGCTCCCGCAGGTGAACGAATGGATGTGGAACAATGGAATTCCGTGCCTCACTCTGTGCAATAAGCACACCCGGCCGCTCGGTCGACAGCGCCGCGCCACCAATTTCGCTTGGTCCTGTCGTTTCAGGAGCCCATCCGTCTCGCGGAGCAGCTTTACGTCCGACATGTATTTATTCCTCGAGGGCGAAGCCTCTGTCAGCCCGGTTGCACAACTCTCCGTAAAGTATACGCCGTCGTTCGACGAAGACCCGACCCGTAGTTCAAGCCCTTTCATCTACGAGATCATGATGAACTCTCTCGAAGCCTGACGTAAATGCTTCGCCGACTTCCTCTCCCTCTCGCTCGTCGTTGCTTCCGGGGCGCTCCTTGTGTCTCTCCCCTCAATTCTGCGACACTGTTAACGCCTCCGTGATTCGGTGGCTAGCGAAACATCTAGCAGTGATGCGGGCGGGCTGGCTGGCCGGCCAACTGGCCGTCTGACTCGTTCGCTGGCGTCGACGTTCCTCCGGAGTTCGGGACAGAACGCCTCCTCCGCTTGGACTTAATCACAGAGATAGATGGTCCGTGTCGCTGAGGGTTCACTCATCCGTGGATGTAGATTGGTTGGAGGTGCGACTATTTCGCACATCCAGCCCAGCAGGCTCCCCTCCCCCTGTCGTCGGTCGTCTCACTTGTTCCCTTACTTCCTCGGTCCCCCACTTAGTCGGTCGGTCGGTCGGTCAATCATTCTGTCCATCAGTCAATGAATCCGTCAATCGATCACTCGGTCAGTGACACCTGCGTCGGTCTTTTCGCGGAGCGTTTCGCGCCCAAGTGACCAGCGGGTCTTCATCGAGAGCCATTGAATTCGCTCTTTTGGAGCGAGCGAGCATCCGACACGCCTTCAGTTGTACCGTACTCGTATCACACCTCGCAGGCCGCGTCCTCTCCGAAACCGTACTCGGATCCTCATTTGTTGCCGGCCTACTAAGTGAGCTGCCGACGAAGACTAATTGCATCCTCGGAGCTGGCGCGGACTTGGCACCAAGGGAGATGAGCCTTCGGTGCGTCCGTGTTTCGGATTGGCCTCCTTCCACGATAATAGGGGCTGGTTAGCTGCTCCGCCTGGAGGCCAGAAGTTTGGTTTTCTGCGTTCTTCGGCTTCGGTTAGTTACGTTTAGTCTCGCCCGTCTTCCGCTCCTAGTCGGTATTTACTCGCTCGGTCTGCTCCAACGTTGACGGCGAGCATTGTCGTTTTCCCCGCAGATGACACCGATAGTCGAGTTTCCGTATATGACGTGAAAGGTGAATACGTGGTTCCGAAATCACACCCACGGGGAACGTCGGTGGGGTTTCAGTGGGTTTTCGATCGGTCGGAATATTTTCCTGGTCCGAGATCATCTCTCCGACGGCGATTCGCCGTGCTCCCGGCAGAGTCAGAGCGCTCTCGACGGAGACTCGAGCAAAAGGCTCGTGAGCGCAACCAGGAGAGACTCCGTTCTGAGCACTAGATTAATTCAAAGTTATTCCGACACAGGAGATGAGAACAAAGCCCGAGCCCGTCTCACTAGCTTTGTTCTGACGTCGCGAGCATGTACGTCCGCACGCACGCGAGCAGGCAAGAAAGCACGCACGCGTCAGCGTCCTTTCTCCTGGCAACAACTTCCAGTGAGTTTGCATTTTCCCTGGGAAGTCGTTGCTCTTCGAGGCCCCGCTCGGGTCAGCCGTCGCCGAACGCAGAGCAGGCGAAGTTTAAAACGTCGAAGTTGCGCGGACAAAATAAGATTGACTCGACTTGCGGCTCCACTCGAAGCCCGGCCGCCGCTCGCCCAATCACTCCGGCTTCGCCTCAATGAGTGGATGAAATTTCTCAGCTCGTGACCGCGTCCGTCGGAAGACGTGGCTAAGACAGGACCTAATTGTGACGTCGAAGTAACGCAACAGACAGTCGGACGGAGTGCTGACTGACTCGCGGGATGAGCCCGCTCTCTGTGCTTAGCCGACCGGTTGTGCCCAATTAGAGGAATTGTTCCGTTCCCTACGCGTGGATTACCACCTGGTCGCTTGCCGTCGGGAAAAAAAAACTGCAGGTCTGGATGTCGGTCCCAGTATCCGCTGATTGGGCTTAAAGAGAGCTGCTCTGCTTACACCATTTTTTTCCGTATTCGCGAAATCCAGCACCGGAACATCTCGGCGGCTGTTCCGTCGAGCAAGTTCCCGGCACCGGAGCTCGACTCCGTAGCCGTGTGAGGAGTTGTCCCTCCCTCCGGAGGATCGCAGCTGCTGTTGACCTGATTACGCCGCCGCGTTCAATAATGCAGCACTTTTCATCAGAGTTTCTAGTCGAGACCCCATAGGATCTACTAGTCAAGGCGTACGAAGACTCGCATACTTATATCGGATACCCGATCGTCTGCGTTGCTAAAGTGGACATACGCGGAGAAATAAGTCTCGAGCTCTGCCGGCCGTAGCAACAACGACTCCAGCGATGCTTGCGGTGCCCTTAGAGGCCACGTCGAGGGGGGAGGGGGCGGAAAGTCGCAGAGCTGGGTAATGTTTGTGTCCCCATGGACTCGCCACGACAAAGTTTGTTGGATCAAAATAAGCAGCGACACGAAAAATCCATTTAGTGTAGAATCAGTTAAGGCTCGCGCCGCTGCTGTCGCAGCTGCTCAGGTTGCAGAGGTCTAACCGACCGAGGCGTTAAACGATGGTCCACCATGACGGGATGGGAAGTTGGAGCACCTTCGGCACACACAGGACCCGGATCGTCGCGAGGGAGGCGTAACTTGAAACTCTCGAAAGGGACGAAAAATCGAGTTTCAAGCTGAGGACCTTGACCATAATTCACGCCGTTTTTCTTAGTCGTCGTCCAGATGAAGATCATATCGTCTCACGATCAGTTCCTGGAGAAACTCAATGGCCGGAGTTTGATGGGAGGAGGGAAAACTTCCCGATGCTGCGCACGGGGAAAACGTCGTGACATTCCCACCGCAAGCGAGCTTTTCTGAAGGACTCCAACATGTCCAAAAACTACACGGACGCGAGACTCCGCTGGAGAGAGTTACTCGACTCTTCGACGACGAAAAGTCACGGAGAATAATCGTCGTCGTCGTCGTCATCGTTTTTGAGAGCTCTCTTCAATCTCGGAAAGTAACCCGTCGTCTCGAGACGGGAGACAACGGAAGGCAGACGGAAAAAATGAATGCGACGCCCTTCCCGGAACCGGCGACGTCAGCCCCGCATCGGAGCGAGACATCTCCTCCCCGTTCCCCTGCCTCCTCTCAGTCGGATTCGCAGATCCGAAGGAAATCGCGAGGAAGATTCGACATTGGAGGTGACTTCACGGTGGGGGGCAATAATTAGAGGAGAGAGGTTATTCATGATGGACGTGATGATCCGCTGCCTCCGTCGCTGGAGTTCAGAGGACACGCTCGAGTCTCGTTTGATCGTCAGCTTAGAACGAATTCGGGCTCAACGACGACGGCACAGGACCTAGTGGGTTTTCGTGCTCGTGGTAATGGAACGAGCACGACGAGAACAATTTATCTCGGCCGGCAAATCCAAGATTAAAGCAAGCTGACCTCGTCTTGAATAAAATATTCGGCGTGGCCGACATGTCCGACGAGTCATCAAAGCAGAGACAGAGTGGAAACTCAAACACAGAGTTGCATGACCGAATTGTCAAGACCGCCTCATTTGTCCTCTGGCGTTCTCCTGAATTCGGACCACTCGAGAAGTCGACTGACTGACCGACCGACGCAAAGAAATCCGAAGAGAGATAACTCGCTCGGTACGATCGGATCTGCACTGCTGTCTCGGATGTGCTCGTGAACATCTGTGGAAGATGCGCTGTGCCAAGAGAGAAATCGATCAACACTTCTCGCAGAGACGGTCGCTTGGAGCCTACGATTCGAAGGAACTAATTGTCCTCGATTCGGAGATGAATCGCTCGAATTTCCATGCGTGATACGGATGATTTGCTCGATGCTTCCTCATCCATGCGAGAGGAGCTCTGCCTCGAGAAGTCTGGAGACAGGGACGGAGCTCAATTGTCCCTATGAGGCCACGGAGTAGCGCGAGTTCGAGCGGAATGAGCCGATTGTCGGTCGGAATGAGCGAGCTCCCCAACGGATTGGCGAATACTCCGCCAACGGAAGAACGGGCAGTCTCCTGGAAGATTCCTTTGAGGCCCTTTTCGGCGACGGCTCCAGCTCTTCCGACGGCGTGGCGTCGCATCCGAGACGGAGATCACTCATCTCACTCAAGGATTGACGTCATCGACTCATCGAGAATTATCCGACTCGCCGAAATGATCGATCTACATATGTTGGGCCGGCTCTTGACTGTATGCGAGGCGCGAAATGAGATCGTTGACTTGGGTGTCACGGAAAGCCTTCGTCCAGACTGTGCGGCTTAGAGTCCTGAGGGGGGATCGAGATGCGTGGGGAACCCTGTCCAGAGGAGAGGAGGCTGGGACGGCAGAGCGAATGAAAAACAGAGAACGCAGCAGCGATAAACGTCGCACCTCATCCTGACCGAAATGTCTCGTTGTCACGAAACAGACAACATTCGTTAATTATTTGCTGACGATCCTGCGACTCCTGTTTTCCTTTCGGGATCTTCTCGTTCCACGTATCTGTCTCTCGTTCCATTCCGCCTCGTGCCCCGTTCCAAACGTTGCCCCGTGCGTCCCGACGACAACTGTCACTGAACACGCCTCTCGCGAGTTTTGATTTCGAATCCCCACGGAAAAGGTACCGTCGACTCTCTCGCAGAAGCTTCATTAAGCCGCTATTCGCTTTTGCGCCCCTCCGTCCATGATGTTTGTGAAAGTTGCTCTCGCCTCGACTCTCTCGTCGATTCGCTCCACACGCACTTTAACATTTCCTCAACTTTTTTTTGGCTTCCATCCGACGCACTGTGGACCCGTAAGGGTTTGCGCAGTCAAAGCGAAAAGAAACGAGGAACGGCCAGTTTCCTAGCCGGTCAGCGAGAGAGCCGCCGAGGCAAAATGCTGACCGCGTCAAAAGAAAAGAGGATGGAGGAAAGCGACTTCGGTCTTCCTATTGAAACGGATTTGATTTGACGAAGACCATCACGGCCACCACCAGATCTTGTTTTCCCGTTCGCAGCCCCTGCTTTCCCCCCAACTTCGATGAGCCGCCCCATCGCTCTCTCCGAGCGTTGCCTGGCTGGCTGGTCGGTTCGGTCGACTGTGCGCTTGTCCGTCTGACCGTCGTCGTTCGATGGATTCTGCAGAGGGTCCGCTCCTTTTCGAAGCAAAATCGACAGCATCCAGGAGAAGAGGGAGGAGCTAGGAGAAATTTTGACAACTTTCCAACAGACCGTGTCGACTTTTTCAGCAGCAGCAGCAGCAAAGGGGAGCAGAGAAGTTATCCTCGCTGGCAGGCGCGCTGCCTGCTCGGTTCAAAAGAAGGTGGGAATCGTCGATGAACAGGAACGACAAATTGCTTTCACTACTTCGTTTTTTTCGCTTCTGGCCCGCGCTCGTAGCTGCAATGTTTCCCAGCTTCTTCAACTCTCGCGGCGGAAAGTAAATAGATGTGACGATCGCCACGGTCGAAGACATGGAAGCGAAATCATGATTTTTCGACGACATCGCTCCGGAGATGATTCGTTGGAGAAAATTCCTCGGAACGGCGCGGCGCGTGTATAAAATTCCGCCGTGAATCGAGTAGATGGGAGACGAATCCCGTGATGCCATTAGAGGAACTAAGTCGGTAACAGACCTGTGAGACAACTTTCCGCCGCAGCCGTCGTCATTAGCGATAGGAAGTCGAGCTTGGCGCCTTACAATTAGAGAGTGCAGATCGCTGACAATTGGTCCTCGTCGCTGTTCCACTATGCAACTCAGGCTCACGCGACGTTTTCCTTCCGTATGCTTCCGCGTCTCGGACTAGTGCCCGGCCGCTCAGAAGCTCCTTGTGCGAACTCGATATTCCTCGTGATCCTGTATTTTCGACAGGAGCGCTGACCGAAAACTACGTCGCCAGACAACGACGCAGAGGCGAGAGAGGTACTCCTCCGAGACAGCGAGAGGGGCGAAATTGACCGGCGGCACATTGTTGACCACCATCATGTAGGAGCGACATCGAATCGACAAGGGTCTCTACTTCGCTCGACCTCTGGATTCGAGTCGAATGAGTAAACCTGTGACGGCCTTTGTCGGAGTACAAAAAGGTGACCAAGCCACCGCTCCTGTGTCCGAGCTTGCCGCGCACCTCGGCTGATTGACGTCCCAGAGGGTTAACCTCTAGCATTGTCCACGATCGGCAATAAAATACTATTTATTTCGGATACGGGATGCGGTACGCTCCCCATCCGAACAATAACGAGGTATAAAGGTCACGAATAGATCACAAGGGACTGGAACTCCCTCTGGGATCCGGCGTAGAGTCAAAAGACTATGTTTATCGAAACGCGCAAATTACGCGAGAGAAAGATAAATATCAATAAACAAATAGAGAAATAAACAGCTGGCTGAATAATGAATACGAAGAGAAGAACCCTAACAGATTGGGACGAATCGAGCTATCGTAGCCTCCATGACGATCGTGACATTTCTCACCTGGAATGGTAAGAAAAACAGGAATTAAACCCTGTGGTGGGCAACTCGTCTGATGGTTAAGGAGATAAACGTCACCGTATCATGTTTCCTCTCGATTACCAGAGAAAATTCCTGCGACTTATGATAATGCCCGGATCGGGCTTCCAGCTTTATTGGCAGATCTGCCGGAACAAAAGGCTATACAGGGTCCGCTTATCCCCCATTCCCTTCCCTGAGCGGTCCCAAGCCCGAGTCCCCGCTCGGCCCTCTCTTCTGTCGCGGGTTTCATCACTCCCTTATCATCGGCGGATTGTTCCTCGGCGCCGCAGCAGAGGTTCGGAGCAGTATTAAATACTTACGGAAGCGTGCATCGACTAAACTTCGAAAGTTTCTTATACTGTTCGTCGGCTACACCCATTTCCCTTTGCGAGAACTTCCTCTTTTGAGATCCCCGATTAGAGGCGGTATTAAGCTCCTTTAGTTTCACGGACCGGATATTTTACGCGTTGATCGCCTTGAAATTTATCGTGATACCTCAGCGGGCCTGGTAAACTCAACGCGGGCCCGTACTAGACACTACCTACATAAATCGATACGACCAAACCGATAGCGTCCAAGACAACGACCTCCGTCGGGATACTATCGTCGCAGCTCCGTCTTAGCAAAATCGGGCCGCAACGAAGTTACCTCGATAATCACACTTCGCTGAAAGTTTGCGAATGACTTTCCTTCCTTCCTGCCCCGTGCTGCGCAACTCATGCGAGCATCGACACGGGATCTGACGATCACGTCCCTCTCACATAAGGATCGGTATCGGACCGCGTCTTCGCTGCCTTTAGGCAAGTAGAAGAATACGTATTTCCAAGGCGGTGTCGAGCGGGACCCCCATCGCTCATCCTTCCTGATTCACAGCCGTCCGACAGGGAGCTTTCCCGGATTTTCGTCCTGCGGGAGAAGTCTTCCACGAGGGTTCATGATCTCCTCAGTTTCCAGAAGTTCCCGGCTGAGAAGGGCCCCGGCAAGGCCTCCTCTGGATACCCGTTGGGCATCTATCTACCTTGAGTATACAACGGGACACGGGAAAATTCCCGGAAGTGTCGATGAGCTGTTTCTCGTGAGAACGTGGGGAACCTCAGCATTCACAGGTTTCGAGACCTCACGGTCCGGATCAGAGATGCGATCGAGTAGATGTGAGCCTGGAATTTCCAGAGAGGCCATTGGCTTTGAATTCTTTCTTCAGGACACGCTGCTGGCATGGAGGTGCGCATTGAAATCTCGAGCAACTCTTGGCATCGCTTAGCTGAACGTGAGAGACAAGTGGCTGGGCGAACAAGGGCCAAACCGGCACTGGTACGTCGGGGGCCAAGTGTGCTGGAGGAAGAGGAAGGAAGAAGATTCATTGAAGGCACGAAAGTATTGTCCCCTTGGCGGTCCCGGCAGCAGCAGCAGCAACGGCGCTGGACGTCATGGTCGCGGTGGCGGCAATGGCGAGTCCCCTCACAGCGGCGTGATCCATCTGGCTGTGCTCTTCGTATGCTTATTATTGCTTAGGAGACTTCTTCCCTCGCGCTCCAGCAGCGTCCTGCTCTTGGATGGATAGCCGACCATTAGTAGAACCTCCGTGGCTCACTCTTAGCTACTAGCAGGCTGAACGGACGGATGGGCAGCCAGATGGGTGAGGCTGCCGCTACGTCACTTCCGAAAGCCTCTATTTTCCGTCTTCTCTTTCTTGGGAAGCGGTGATCGCCAGCCAGCGAGCGGGCGAGCAAGCAAGCAGGCCGTTACTGCTAACTCGCCCGCCACCTAAAGCGAACCAACGAGCGAGATCGGCTTAAGGGTCCTGGAGGACAAGCACAATTATTCATTCAATGTTTACATGACTGAGGCGGTCACCGATTCATCAAAATCAGTCCCGAGGTCATCCCTCCGTCTAGGACTTATTTTCCTCCCATGATGCAGATCTCATGATTCAAAGCTTTCCCGATTCGGAACGCTTTCGATCTCGTTGCGCGTCGGACGTTCGTGGCCTTCATCGAATTTCTGAGTTTTTCGTCCTCCGGTTCTACGGCTTTTCATTTCTTCCTCTCTGAGACGGGGTTGTAACGCTGGGAGAAATTCTCCATTCTTCTCTCAATTATTTAATTGCTCGGCTTCGACCAGGAAGAGGAGCTCGTTCCAGCGGACATCGCGGTAAGTGGAGACGGATATATTGTTTCCTGGGGAATATTTTTCGGAGGGCTCGTAATGGGAGTCGAGAGATTCTTGCCCTTCGCCGGAGTCAAATAATTGGGAGAATTCACTTCCGAGCAATCAGCTTGAGAGAGCTTCTTGGTACTTTTAACGATTGTGATGACGGCCCGTCGAGCGCTCCCAGCGTTTCCTACATCCTGAACCTGGGCGGTGGTAAACGAACGTCTGATGAATTTTTCATCCGAAGCACTTGACGGCTCTCGATATCTCAGAGAAACGTGGAAAACACAGCGAGCAGTTCCACGCGATCGATCGCTCGTGATCCGAATAAGATGCCTCAACCAGTGGCGTATCTTCTGGGGAGGGGGGAGAAGGGAGCATCAGCCCGCTCGAGACCCCCCGTCCCCGCTCGGAAATATCAAGCTCATGCCGCCATAATTAAGCGAATGGGAGATCGCAGGGTCGCGATAAGATTGACCCAGGAATGGAATCAATACTACTAATTATTCACCTGTCAATAATAAGCGATGATTACAAGCAATATTACAAGCTCAGCCGTACGCTCAGAAAGTCGAGCACGACCGAGCTCCGGGCCAGAGCTCATTCTCGAGGTCGAGAGACGGAGTCCGCCCGACTTGCTCGCTGGCCAGATCCGGAGACGTTCCCACGTCGAAAAAAAGCTAGAGAGCTCTTATTCAGGCGAGAGGGATGGGGGAGCCAATCTCACTGATTCACCACAGAAATGATTTACGGAACTGAATCGAGCGGCTCGGGCATCACATCCACGGAGCCACGTCGGACCGTCTAATGATTTCATCGATCAGAGGAGCTTCTCCTGCAACTGCAGGGATGTCCTGCGAGCGATGAGCGCAGACGACGGATAGACGATCGGGCCGTAAATCCAATCGTAAACAAAAATGCATCGCTCCGCTGACAAAACATACTCGCACCAAGAGACTCACGACGACGGGGACACACGTACGCAGAGCAACGAGATCAAAGAAGAGCGAAGGTTCTTTTCTGAGCGACGTTGCGATAATCCACGTCAAACAGCGGAGCCGGACCTTCGAACGGGCTCATAGGTGATGATCACTAGATGCTTGAGCCCTTGTGCTCGTAGCAACGCATCGAAACAGCATAGTCGAGAGCTCCATGGACTGTTGGCGATGTTTACTTGACGACGATGATAATGACCATCAACATCGGTTCCATGCAAAATGAACTTTCCCACTCGCTCGCATCGATTGGATTCGAGTCCTTTCTGCGGGACCCGCGAGGGCGAGGCCCCCCCGGCTCTGAGTGAGTAAACAAAATGACGGCGACAAAGCCCCGCTAAGCTCCTCTCACTTAGATCTCTGTGTTAAATGAGAGGTGACAAAAACGAGGCTGCACGTTCAATTAAGTACCTCCCATCTGTTCGTCCGTAATCGACCGTACGGACTCCGATGGAACGTCTTGCCCCGTCCGCTGTTTTCGAGAAGGGATTTCAAAAGACATCGATCAGACGAACCCGGGCCGGATCGCCCACCAGTCATCGCAACGGAGACCAAAATATGGTACGTTGCCTCCCTGCCGCAAAATAGAATCGGTACCTCGGGGGTACCGGAGGACGCTCCGTCCTCGACCTCACGACGAAGCCCGTTCCAGATGGAAGTTCACATGTAGGTATTCTTTAAAACGAAACTCACTATCTGTTTCGAAATACTCTCGTGATCTCGTCTCGACAAGGTTCGCGGGCTGGGGTCCGCTGAGCGAATCGGCAGACATTCTTAGCTCGACCCAATAGAGCGCTCTCGAAACGAATCATCGTCGAAGTTCAATTGAATTCTGGAAGTGCATTATTCACAGCAGCCAGGCGCCTCGCAATCACGGAAGTTCTTCAGCTTTAAACATTTCATCGATTTGTGTGTTGTCACTAAGCGGGCGAGTGAAATTCGGATACATGTCAACACTCGTCTCTCGTCTCAGAGAACGCCATGCCACGAGTAGCTTACACCGAATGGCTTGTGAGCCTGTATGCACTTTACTATGAAAGCCGCAAAAGCGTTCGATAAACAAACGCTTCTGTCAGATTCTCCGTCAAGCTGAGTTTCAGCTTTTACCATCCGTTTCCTGAGTTTCCACGCGTGCCACCGGGATGAGGGGCAGGGGGAGAAATGCGAGAATAGGCTCACAAATCCTTGGCATACGAATGACTGAACACTTCAAGAGTTGCTCAGCGAGTTTCCGTAGACAAGATCCTCCAAGAGGCACCCAAGCTGCTGCGGGGGAGCTTCTAGTACACGTATCGTCTTGACGCTTCTGCCGCACATGCCGCAAATGCTGAAGACGTAGAGTGGAACGCAAATACCTGAGGTTACCTATGCTCACAAAACGAAGAGCTCGAACCGCAAGAATCGCTTTTAATGCACTCGTCGACGCTGTTGTCCTCCAACTCCGACCGACCGACCGACCGCCTGCCCGCCCGCCCGTCGGAGCGCCTGCGGAGACGCCGGCGAAAGACGTCCTCTATAGAACTCGCCGTCGAGCGGGGTCATGTGTAGACTCTCGAATTCATCGGGTCTACACTCCCGAAGTTTCGCGGATGCGAAACTTTCTCTTTAGACTTTCATCCAGCCGAAAGTTTGAGAAGAAGCTCAATACTCGTCCGATTCGATCGCGCGCACGCGCTGGATTGGAAGATTCCGGAGGAGTTAAATGTTTCGAAGCGCTTCACAGTTTGTCGCAGTCTCCGCTCAGGGCCACCGCCCCGACCCCGAAGGCCACCACGAAATAATTCTCCCGAGAATTCGAGCGCCGAACATGACTCGCGGAGTTTTTGCGGTGAATTTCATTACTTATGGAAAGCTCGTGACTTCTTCTCTGACTCGAGTCCGCCTCGACTTCTCGATCTTTTTTCGTCTTCCAGCAAAGTTTTCCCGACATTTTTTTTTCTCCTTCATATGAACGACAATTGCGGCAGCAGCAGCGGCAAAAGCACTAGTGTCGTTCAGCGGCGGAGGACTTGGGTGCGGGAATGGAAGAAGAAAAAAACGGAAGCGGGACGGACACGAGGAGACGCAGAGACGTCCTCTCGAAGAAGTCGTTAGGACGACCACTATTTTTCAAACAACAGTTCCCTCTACTCAACGTTTCAGTCTCTGCCGGAATATGAACACGAGCGCTGGCAGACGTTCCGGCACTAGTATGCTTCTACGCGTCGCCGAGGCACTGTTTCGCGTCTTTTTCGGTGGATGGTCCATTCGATCGGGAGAATCATCGAATCATATCAAATCGGTCATGAAGGAACGGTCGGAACGTTCGCTTCAGAGATCGTCGCGTCTGGTTCCGCTTTTCCCCGGGTCAGCAGAAGAGGAGAAAGCGGTAATGTTCTTCGGAGAAGCAGGGAATGGCGGGCGCAGAGAGAAACAAAGGAGTCGTGAGAAATCCACGGTCCATTTCCGCGTCGGGAAGTCCAGAATCGTTTTGGGCTAAGCCAGCATCCAACCGAGCGTGGAGGGGCGATGCGGCTCTCCACAAAAGGACAACAGCCAGGGATAAAAGGAGAACATCGGTCGGGACACAGCCCGAGGATTCGAATTATTACGCTTTGAAGAGTTTGCGATAGATGGATAGGGAATAGCTATACATATAATCTCGATTGGTAACATTCCGGTCGGGTCCTAGAAGCATCAGCGGATTGTGAAAGGAAGAGAAGCCCCCGATTCGGCCAGAGGCCAGAGCTCCCTTCCTGGTCACTTGCCGGGGAACCACATCGACAACGGTCAGCTCGCGGAAGTTGCTCGTCTCACTACTGCAAATCTCATTTGAATCGCCGCGGGTGGTCGGTCGCGTTGGCAGAGATTAGAGCTAACTGATCCGATTCACATCATCATGCTCGAACACGACGAGCCCTGAATATTCGTTCCGCATGCTGCAATTATCAAGAGTCCACGAGAGTTTGTCTTCAATCAGAGAGAGGTGCGACACGCAAACTCGGGGTAAAAGCTCCGAGCGGTCGGAACTTTCCGCAGTTTGCAACTCGTTCAGGGTCGTGGATGCGAGCAGCGATCCGTGCTCTCGATTCTCCGTTGGTCGACGCCGGAGCTCGAAATATTTTCGCCGGGCGTCTGATCCGAAGGATTCCGAAAATCTACCTAGGCTATTTCCCGAGCTCGATTGATCCGAACGAGAACGATACTAATCGAGAGGCGGATATCCGATGCGCTGAGGAGGGTTGCATCCTCGAATTCTCGCTGAGGAATATCCTCGCTCGTGACACGGAATTCTGAGAAGAAAAAACTGACACGAAGCCTGCAAGTGCCCCGTCGTACTCTCCCCCTCATTGTTTCTGTCCTTCCTCTACCCTTCTGTTCTCGTCTCGTACATTTTTTTCCGTCTTGTCCCCTCATTCCAGACGTGAGCGACGACACGCTTGCTTCGAGACCGAATCGCGGAAAACGGGAAAGGGGCTCCAGCTAAGGGAACCCATCCGCCGGGAGTGGATAACGAAATTTAAATATCTCGCTCCTTATCAGAGAGCCGCTGTTCCTACCCCTCCTCGGTTTCCCAGGAGGAGATCACAACGTACCTATATAAAATAATATCTTCCAGTCCGTGAAGTCTTCTGCCTCGTCGTCTGACTGTTCCCGCCTCGGCGTCGTCCAACGCTGTTTACTCTGGGTCCCCACTGCTGCTGTGCCTCGGTCGTCCGTTGTTCTCCGTTGTCTCCGTTGTTCGCAGACGGTCTCTCGATCTCGTCGCCAGCAAGCGGACTAACCCATACTCGGGAAAGGGAAAAGTTATGCCACGTTTCTCGCGATGAGTGTCGCTACAGCCTCCTTCGGTGACGCGAGCCGAATTTCTATCATCATAACAACTTTATTCAAGGAAACACAGCGCAGATTGCACCGAGAAACAGAAAGTCTCGAGGCATAGTGGCGATGGTGGCCGAGAAATATACTCTTCCCCGCTTGCAGCGAATGTCGACGCGGACTCGCAGCGAGGAACGTGAACGGGCAGAATGCTATTCCTTGCTATGGATGAATGGATCGATCGACCGACCGATCGATCGACGGATGGATCGATGGTGGAATGGATAGATGGATCCGTGCATCTTGGCAGCGGGTCCCAGGCAGACCGTTCGGCTAGTTGATAGAGGAACAAGATCTCTCCTCGAGGAGGAGGAGGAGAAGGTTGAGGAGCAGCAGCAGCAGCAGGAGAAGGGTGGGAAAAGGATGAGAGTTGCTCCCACCGACCGACGCAGGCAGAAATCCTGAAGGGACTGCGAACGACAGGGTACATCTTACTCTTGGTCCTGGCTATCCTGTTATGCGTCGGCTCGTCCGCCGGTGTCACTCATACATAGGAGCAGAGACAAGTTCTGAGTGAGTGAGTAGAATCCATTTGGTTGCTCTTAGCATAGAAGCGTCCTCGTCATCGGCGAAAGGGGCCTGCCACCATAGGAACTGATCATAGGCCTGGGGCCACAGTCGTATGGTATGCTCATATGCTGTCTGCGTGTTTTGCGTTTCCCCCGAGCGAGCGAGCGAGCGAGCGAGCTGTCGACTGATCCATCTGTTCCCCCGGCTTCTGGCGCCTTCAGATCACGCTCGTCGACTTCCAGTTTCGCCGTGAGAGACTGACTGACTGACTGAGTCCCTCCCGCTGCTGCGGCATCGATATTGGCCCCGGGGACAGCGTCGTCTATTTCCGTCGACCTGTCCCTTAGTGAGACTATCTGCTGCCATTAGTTACCCCCACGCCCCTCTCGGCGTCCACAAGCGGGATTGTTAGTCGCCTGCAAGTCGATATTTATCATAGGCTGGCTTCTTTTCCGCCTTCGCCCGCCCGCTACCCGACTGACTGAGACGGAGCGGGACAAGCAGTCGGTGATGAAGGACACGCAGCCAAGAAATGGAACGTTTTCCGGTGCGAACTCGAGCTCAAGCGAACGGAAACTCATGGGCAAGGTGCTAGCCGCAAGTCGGCGAGTAATGGCAACAATGAAGGCGATGCCCCCCGCCCCCCAGCTGGTCGTCGGCAAGGCTTCGAAGTTGTTCCTGACGGTCGGACTAGGCCCACACGTTGAAGGGAGGATAATCACTGCAAGTCCTGCCTGCGTCCTCGCCTGTAGCCGCAGAACAACAAGTACGTGACTTCTAGTGAGCGGAGGAGAAGACGACGACACACGGGAGGGACTAGCCCTCGGGATAGGGACGGCAGTCCGAGCAAGGAGCAGTCAATGCGACGAGCGGACGACCGCTCGAGCGAACCAGCGGAGAGACGCCGACAGACGGACGGACGACACATGGACAAACGGACCGAGGGTCCGGCTGCGCCAACGGCCCTGCCTTGGGCTGGCTCTCTCGGACGGTCTGCAGACAGCCAAGGAAAAATGACGCATTCAATTATCATCAGTAGGCAGATTAAGGCTATCAGCCTTTCCCCAACTCGGACCTCCGTATCGTTTACCGACTCCAGCTACTTTTCCTCCGACCGAAGTGGTCGCCACTATTTCCCGAAATCGAGAACGAAATGGTTCCGGGAGGTCGTTACCATTCGAAAGACCGATGGAGCTCTGGTGGATGATGTGGGATCATTCCATCGTGCGGGAATGATTGAGGGAGTTTCTTATAGACCCTCTTGAATTTTTGGATTCTTTTCTCCCAATTCAAATGGTTTCGTGTGGGTGCCAGCCCCTCACATCCACGTTCACGTCCTCCTTCGCGTTCACGGTACATTTGATATTCGGGAGATCCGGAAGTTCTCCAATGATTTTACGATTTTTCCATGAAGGTCGAAAACACCATCCGAGGAGGAGATATCTCCGCGGGAAGTTCCCACTCGGATCAGGAGAAAATTCGATTCTCCCGCTCATGCTGTCTCCATCGGACGCTGCCAATCAGCCTTGATCGGTTTTCGCAGAAATTCCACGCGGCTTATCGCGGAGTCCCGTATGAGTTTTCGGGAGATATAAATTCGGTGTGCCCTGCTTGTCCGGGAGGCGACTCGAGCCGGTTGTGACATTGCAAGCTTTTCTATAAGAATTCCTCCGGTTGGCCGAGCACACAGTCGGGGCACGAGGGAGAACGAGGACGCTCGGGGGAACGAGAGCCGGCTGAGTTGTACGGAGGCCGTCGGCCGCCGTAATCACCGTCTCCTTTCCGAGTTGGTCGCTGTTCACGTCTACATCAATTTGTTTCAAGCCGTTCTCGACGCTTCAAGTTGCTCCCGTTCAGTTTATCTTAGTGGAAGTCTAGTTTGTCCAGTCGGTTGTGCTCAGGTTGTCCCCAGACGCACTCTCGGCCGCTCGGACAAGGCGAACTCCACCGCCGGTCGGTCTTTCTCGGGCCCGTCCGAGTTTTCACCTTTATCGCTCCCAGTCGCCTTCGGCTCGGTGATATGCGGGGGATTTTCCCCGGGACGTGATATGGCACAAACGGAGGTGTTAATGCTTTATAATCAGGCAACTGTTCCTTGTTGTATAGCCGCTTCGCTGCGCGCAGGGACGCCGCGGGAGCGGCGATGCTCGCAGGCCGAGCATGGACCGTTGCCAGGCGGAGCGGAAGGAGCTCAAATTAATTATGAGCTTTTCCAGCGATCCGGCCATTCGGCGCACGAGTCACTCCGCTCATCCGTCGAAGTTACCCGTCGTATCCTCCATCTGCCCTGTCAATAAGTCGTCTCGTCCAAGATTCCGGACCCTAGGCTTCCTGACTGTTCTCAGGGATAGTTCACTCCCGCGGGAAAATTGATAGATCCATGCGGCTTTTTAGCCACGGGAAAAATAAGCATGGTGAGAGCGGTTTAATTCTTCCATACGCGCCACCTCTCTGGCCCGTCGATGGCTTAATGTCGGTTTTAAAAAATTAAGCGCATTGGAAGAGCGTGGCTTTTAGAATAAATCTCCAGGACTTCGGACGAGGAGGGAGAAGCCCGGGAAAAAAGTCTGTTATAGCGCTCCCTCGTTCTGTCGTATGGCTTTTAGTTGTTCGGCTGCGCTCAGTTCCAGCGAGTCCACGAGTCTCTGTGGCGAAGCTCGGGGTGGGGCGGGCGCTCCGGCCCGGGTAGGAACGCTCTGGGGGTTAGAGGGAGGCACTACACCTTTTCGGATAGCACATTCGAGATCCTTAGGTCTTAGGAATGATATTCCAGGTTGTTCCTCCGCATCGAATACAGCCCTCAAGATTTCGCTCCGCTTTTCGTAACTCGAGAACCTTGGAGCGTCTCTCAATCCTGGGGTGGCTTGTCCCTCTCGATCGAGGGCCCACGGCAGTGCGAGAGTCCGAGAGGAAACGAGAGGACACCGCTCGAGCGATTTCTGGCCATTTCTGGAGGCTCTCTTGAGAGAGGCCCGATCCAAGCCGGCGGAGAAATATAAATCTGTCCCGATTACGGATTGAGTCGCGCACATCACTCGGTTGCCTCGACTGGAGCGATACGATGGAAGTCGGCTGTGAGATCCAGCCCTAGGGAACTGATTAGGAGCCCGGATGATCCTTCAGGGGAATGGAAGCACAGATTCGGAGGGGGATTGGGTCCGGAATCCGCCCTGGGCCTCGAAGAGTTTCGCTGCGTCATCGATGAGGGTCGAGCGGATTGGGGGCGAGAGGAGACTTCTGAAGTGAACGACGGCAACGATTTTGCTCGATACGAAAACTAGCAAAGGCTGCCGATGGCGAACCGGGGAACCACGGGTCGCTGGTCAGCGCGTCCTTTCCATCGGCCGGTACTCGCTCTGGCTGCGTGGATGGCTCGGATGAGAGTATGCGGCTCCTGACAGCGAGCTCCTCCGCCGCCCGCATTTCCAAGCCAGCTGAACAAGGAGGAAACGCCACACCTGAGGCCGTCTTGTGTTCCAGCCATATATATATATATAAATATGTATTTATGCAGATTAGATGCTTCAGCAACACCAAATGGCGCCGTTGTTGGTGGCGTCGCCGAGTTTCCGCGCTGGCGGCCTTCCAAACTGTCAGCTTGGAACTCCCACGCTTCCAAAATATTCACTCTTTGATGCGCGTGCCGCCGGGATAACCGAGCTCGAGACCGCGAAGGAAGCCTCACCTTCCGGGTGAAAATCAAGTTTCTTTTTCTCGAGTAATTCCGATTCAACCAATTCGCTCGTCCATAGGATTTGAGAACGAGTCCGGGACGTACGATAGATCTCCCAGATCCCGGATGGGGTTAGCGGTCCTCCATCCTCCGTGGAACGGACGAAAAAAACGGAATGACGGTCCATAGAAATGGCCGAAAAGCGAAAATTCCCGCCATGGAAATCCTGGTTTCGCAAGTCGACCTCGGTGTAGGTATGTGTCGAGCTGTTTTGTAAGCGGCTTCGGTCCTGGCCGAATGTCTCGCCTCGGGACCATGACTGAAGATTCCCTATATGTCAATGTGTCTACGTAGACATATTAGACAGCTAGTTCCGATTGGAGCTCACCGGCTTCCTGTAATCGGCTCGCCGCCTCATTCGACCTCCTATACCGAGAGACACTTCCGAGCGTTTCCTCGCTCGAACGAGCTCCCAGACCTTCGCCCTAGCAATATCACTGAGTGAGCGCAACGACTAAATTCTCGGGGATTTAAAGGAAGTCGGGAAGCGACCTGCGAACGTCGCGCAGTCGTCGAGAGTCTACTATCTCTAGAGGTTAGGAGGAGCTCTAAGAGGACCCCTTTATCCCATTGACGCGAGTCACAATGTTGCTCTCTTTCTTCGTCGTCAACTATTTGCATATTCGCCGGCCAGCCGGCCGACCGACCGCCGGGCCGGCCAAACTTCTGAGATCCCCGCGAACGCTATCAACCGACGTCTCCGCATCTCGGTTCTGCCCCCACGAGAGCTCCATCCCCTCCTGGCCGGCCCGATTCCTCGAGAGCTCTTGAAGCCGCGCTCCCGAACATGCTGACACTCGATGAAATGATCATTCCGCGATCCTCGAGAGGCTCTCCATCGACATCCGCCGAAGATGCGATCTAATCACAGTTGTTGATTCTAAACGATCTCAGATCTCAGTTTCCCGGAACTTCGAGACTAGCCAGAAATAAATGCATTACTATTGGACATCCGGAGCAGATCCGGCGGAGCGACCAGCCAATGGCAAGACGGATGGTGGACTGAGAAGGCAAGCAAGCGAGCAACCAAGCAACCAGCCAGCCGACCGGCCGACCAACACCGGACCGCTTTTTTGTGCGCTATCAGGTTTCTGCAAAGCAACGATTCGTCTTAGCTATGCGGATCATCTTCGGTCGAACCACTTTCTTATGGACCGACCGACTGGCTTGCTGGCTGGTTGGCTGGCAGACTCGCTGGCTGGCTGGCTGACTGGCACGCAGGCGTTCCATTGCCGGAGTGAGCTGACTTCGCTCACAATAGTCATATTAGTTTTTGCTCTCTGCGTCAATGGATCGGCTCAATGGATAGAGAGGATTGGTCTTTGCGATTCCTATTCGTCGCGTGGGAGAACGAACGAGTCCCGCACTCCCCCCACCCCGAACGTTCCTCGCCCGTCAGCCTGCCTGCCAGACCTGTCAGACCTCTGCCGCGGGCTCCCGACGATCCTCGACGATCCCCGGAAAACGGGCTTGTCGTTCCATATTTCCGCCCGTTCGTTTTCCGCAGGAAAACGACGGCTCACAAGACAGAACCGAGCTCGAGGGGAAAAGGGTCGAAATCGACGATGCTTTCGAGAACGGACTCGGCCGGGCTATTCATTCCCACCGCAGATGCGGAAGCCTCAGTCAATTCTAACGAATGTGAGCTCCACGATTCCGGATGCTCTCGGTGAGAATCCCGCCACATGCACCGCGCGTTCCCCAATCGAAGAACCCCGAACGCGCTCGATAGCGAGGAGCTCGGAACAGCCGCAGGAACAACATCAGGAACCGAAGAGGGAAGATCGGAAATTAAAAAAAAATTACTCCGAGTTTCATCTCGTGCAGCTGTTCCTTCTGCTGGCAGCAGCCGAAGCAGTAAGAGCATGGTGGCAGATGATAACTTGCGAACATATTACGAACTCCAAACACATGATGGAAATTAGCTCGGAAACTTCCCGCAGAGCAAACGAACGGCCGGTCCGTCGAAAGAATGGACCGTGGAGCGGCGAGTGAATCCACCAACGAACGAACGAACAAACCAACCAACCCACCGAGCAACCGGCCGACCGGCTGAGCACTCACATGATGAGGGGAGCCATGAGCGGAAAAAAGGAAAAATGAGGAACGTCGACGATGGCGATGCGCGTCGAATATCTCATCCTGTGACATTGCAGCGCGGAACCGAGAACGGAGCAAAATTGTCTCTCGACGACAGGAGAAATCGGACGGAATGAGCCTCGAGTCAGATCATGGGCTCGGGCATGGCTTCTGCCCGGATCAGCTGACCGTCAGGTTGACTGTCCGTTCTGCTCTCTGTTGTAGTTTTTGCACGACTCTCGCTTTCAGAGGGGAACAGAAGAGACCGGCCGACGCACAAGTGAGCCGCCGACGGCGGGGGGGGAGGGGGAGTACGCAGCCAGCGAGGAGCAGACGGACGAACCCACACGGAGTTGAGGCCAAGGCCTCATGCGGGCAATTGTTTGCAGTGGAGAATTGCATAGTGAGTAGTATTTGTTTATTCCTCCTTGGACAAGTGGCTCCGCTAACATCATCGCCGTTGTAGCTGTTGTTGTCGTTCCACCGTCGTCTTCTCCGCTGCTCGGTACGTCGACGTTAGGACGGGACGACCGACAGGCCGACCAAGCTAGCGGCCCACGGACGGACGGACGGACACAAAGACCGTCCGCCGCAGAAAGGGACCTTCGACAATTCAGTCGAGCGAGGAATCGGCCAACCAACGAAGCCACTAACTCGCTGGCAGCCGAGCGAACATTGAATGTTGTCTTAGTAGCTTCGTCGTACCGCAAACTCAAGCTCTGCCCACCGCTGGTTGCTCCTCGGAGACCCGGAGCGAGTTACGATTAGGGAATCGGTGATCCTCTCGGTACGGCGGCGCAGCGTAGCCCACCGAAACGAAAACGAGGCGTTGCACAGGACCTGTCCTGTCGGATCTGAGGCCGGACGCGGACTTTGCACGAGAGGTGGACCCACGATCCCGGAGAAACTCAGGAGAGGCCCATGTCGAAGGAACCCCGTCGTCAGAGGATAGCTGTGATTCGCACTAAGGAGATCAGCTGCCTCTCGTGAGATCCCGATGACCTCTCCGGAAAGAGGATACGAAGAATACCGAGGGAAAATCAGTGCAGAGCATGACTCGATTCCCTGGGTTCATGCGACGGATTTGATTCGCTGCGTCCGCCGAGCTGCTCCTCCGGACCCGGACTGACTCGGTCGGAGATAATTCTTTTAAGTACAGTTCCTCGTCGAAGTCAGCGTCAGAGTTCTCCCACCAGACAGGGGGCGTTACCGCACGCACCACCGAGCCAAGCCCGGAGATTGGTCTGATTCCTTGGGCAAACGATCGCTCTGACGAAATAAACATTTCGGTTCGGGCTCCGGAGAGGACCGAACCTCCGATGTAGTTCCATGGAACCGGTAGTTGAGCATAGATCCCTTTTCGATGCGGTCTTGGATCGCTGACTCAAAGAGTTTCCGCCCGGGTCTATCTATTCAGGGAGAATGGGCGAACATATGTCGAGGACGTGGTGGAAGATTTCCAATTTGGGCTTGTCTCCCAAACTCTCGAGATTAACGTTATCTTATCTGATGTCGGTCCTCCTGGAGGGCACTTGTCCGACGTTTGGCCATCTAGCGGCAGACGTCCTAGATCCTCGTGGAGCCGGACCACTACTAATGGAAAGGAAGTCTCGTGCCAATAAGCTCTCTTCGAAAGCTCAACCGGGAGCTAATATTAGTTCCGAACTGAGATCTAGATAAGCGGCGGCGGCAGCAGCAGCAACGACGGCGGCGGCGGCGACGACGACGACTGGGGTTCCGGGGAAGCTGTGGGGACGTTCCCCATATGGAAATAGCAGCAGAAATGAACTGCACGAACGAGCAGGCCGGTCTGTGTCGAAGTTGGACGAGCAGAAAGTTCCTCGTTGGGACACTCTTCCGAGGATTCCTTCTGGATTCCAGTTGGAGTCCATGTTTGCGACGACGGCAGCGGATGCGGCATTCATCTTTCGTCGCACACGTCATGCGAGCTCGCCACGAATGTTGCTATTAACATAAGCGACATTGTCACGTCTGCACCAACGTTCGCCGCTCATAAGAGTTTCGACGTAGACGCGACATACAATACACGGACGATGGCAAGCGCCGACGGATAAGCGGATGACTGGCAACTTCATTTCCCGACTTCTTCCATCGGCTCCTTCGCCGCTCTCTCCCGTTGGTTTCTCGCCGAAACGAGCACGACTTCGTCTGTCCGTAACGGCAATGATCACGGCTGTGGAAGCGACGACGACGACGACGTTTTCGTTAGGCCAGGAACAAGGAGCAACTTTGTGAGGCATACGCGGATTTTTTATTACGCTTCGAGGGGAAGGAAGGGACCATAGAGACCATACATCGCACTTACACGCAACGGGAGCACACCCACGCACACCACAAGACTGAGGCTCCGACGGGGAAAGAGGAGGGAACGTAGGAGAATAAGTGGAAAAAATACCACGGCCGCCGCCGCCGCCGTCGTCACAACCACTACCACAGCACCGAGAGAGGCCCAGATGGGAAAAAGATAGAGGAGCCGCTTTATGAAGAAGGCCTCTGTGGTTGACGACATTGAGAGAAAAATTGGCTACTCTGTTCCCCTCATCTGTCGCTCACATACACTCACGCAGGCACGCATGGACACGTATACGGGGAGCCATAGGCCCTCACTCCTCGAGCCCAGAGTCTCATAATGCACGGTAAGAAAAGCGGAACAGATTCTCTAAGCGTGGCGGATTCCGTCGGTCGCAGGTCGTCATGGAGATTCTTCTTCCGGACAATTTCACGAGTGGAAAATTCCCTCGAACCGTTCCCCAGTCGTTCGCGGACTTGGGTTCGTCCCCGGTGCCGGAGCGGTCGGGCCGAGAGATGAATCGGTGGGGGAAGGACGAGAGCGTGGGCTACTGGGACGAGATGATTAGTGAGATCTGGGAGGGATAGTTGATCAGCAGCCGAGCGGCGATGATGACAAATGTCGCAGCCGGCAGCGGACCTCTTCAAAGCGAAGTTTCTCCGATGACGACGCTGTCGGACCCAGTCCCTTCCTCCGGCGGGATTTCATTGCTCCCCCTCCCTTCCCTCGGCTGGCTGGCTGGCTTGCTGGCTGACCGGCCGGCTCGCCTGCCCGCCCCCTGCCCAGCCCTAGAACTCTAATAAATTCGATCCATGCATGGATTCCGACTTGAGATCGAATGAGGAAGGAATATGGATTGGCGATGGCGACGAACAAACTCTCAAAGGCTTCTTTGATCCAATAACTCCGTATTCAGCCTACCTCTTATGCTGAATAATTAGACACACGGCTCGCTCAACGACCCGCGACGCCCCCTCGCCCCCTGCCCCCTCCCTCATATCCTATACCTTCCCTCATACCCTTGCATAACATCAGGAGCGCTGCACTTCCCTGCTGCATCTCGCGATCGACATCAGAAGGATCGACTTCCCTGCCTGTAGGTGTTTACCTTTGACTAAGAGTCTCTTCCGAGAAGTACTGCAGTGAATATATCAAAATGTGACGACGGAGGCGATCCGTTCGCTTATCGAGCTCGACTGGAAATTCAAATTCGGGTGGGTTTCAGCGCTAAGAATTTCAGGGAGCTGTACAAGGGCCGGGGGAACCTCCTGACAGATTATCCGGAAGGATCGATCACTCGAGAGGTTCCTCGCTAATTCCTCGAGGTGGCGCCTAACACTGGGATTCTAGCGGGTATTCGGTGTGTAACCCTGACCGCGGACTGAAACCCGGAAATCGAGCTCCTCAGCCCTGGTTCTATTTTCCTCCTCTCGGCGAATAGAATTCGAATGATTGCTGAAAGTCAGAGCGTCTTAGTTAGCTGTAATCAACCATATCGTGGGAGCCTGGAAAGCGATAAGGGATTCCTCACTCAGCCGCCTGGCTGGACGCAACTGGCTTTATGGGCTCTTTGAGCTGCCTGTGCTCCGGAAAAATCAATGAGCGGCCAGCGAGGCTACCATTGTCCACTGCGGGAACGCCCAGCACGCGCCAGAAGCGACGAAGGGAGCGAACAGCGAAGCGGTTCGAACGAAAGACGCGCGACACAGAACGAAGCTCCGACTGTCGCGGATTCTCTTCGACGCGGCTTTCGCTTGTGGAAGAGACAATTGGCCGCTCTCTAGTCGCTTTTCCCGACAGAGAAAGGATCCGCGTTCACAAGCAGGCTGCTTCGCTTGCTGGCTGTCTCAGCCGCTGCGCGAACGGCCGAGGTTTCGGGTTCCATTCCGATGCAAATGTCTGCCATATCATCCCCTCTGTTCTCTCTGACGCTGCTGAAGCCGTCGCCGTCTTTCACTTGGCGTTGAGAATGGAGCCGAGAATCTTTTTGCCGGAACTTTCAAGGGTCAGGCCGTTCATGCTCGTCCGATGCACGGCCGCGCGGCTTCTACAGCTGAAGACCAAAAGTGGCCTACGTCCTTAGCGGGATATCTAACTTATTCCGTTTTGTTCCGTTTTCCATTGTTTCCCCCTCGACTTTTTTCCGTCAGCCGGTTCCAAGAGCTCTGGAAGACAGCCTCCTCCTCGCCCCCATCCTCCTACGAGCTCTCCCCTGTTGTCCGCGCCTTCTGATGGAGCAATCTCGGAAAATAATTGCGCCTGGTACATCGGGGGAACGGGAGAAACTTCCTGAATCGGCTGTAGATGGATTGGCGTGTATCTATCCCAACGTGCGCTTCGTTGATGGAGCCGGTTGAAAAAATTGCTCCGCTGCCAGCATCAATCGGCGATTCCCGTGCAAAATTTAGAGCCGATCTATATTCGACCGATTCGATCACTCTGCCAGATCGGTCGGTCGGTTCGTCAGCCGATCGCTTGCTTGCTCGGTCGATAGTGTTGCGTCCAGGGCGTCAGTGAGTGAGGGGGTGGATGGGTAACTTGTCTGCTTCGAAGGCGAGCGAGCGAGCCTGTCTGCCTGCAGCCTTTTGCCTGACTGGGAATAGCTATGTATATTAATGGAGCTCATATATCTCCTTGGATGCCCCACGCCCTTCTCCTAATAATCGGCTGATTTCTCCAAGGGCCGATTGTGTGACGCATATATCAAACGACAACGATTATTGCGTTTCTCAAACCGGTACCCATGCACTCTCTTGCCGCCGCCGTAGCCATCGTTCATTACTTCCCTCAGTCGGCGTAGTCTACCGGTTACCACTTCTCCCGTTTGCACACACGATCACTTGAAGGCCATCTCGATCACGATCGGAGAGAGTGAGTGGACGCATCCTCGGTGCCATCCACTCATCGCACCGTACCGTTGCGTATCCAACGCAAGACGAATATCTCGGTTCGAATTCTTCCATCGCGTCGTACCCCACGAGCGGCATTCGAAGTTCCCGAGCGGACCCGTGCCCCGTCACGTCATTTCAATAGTCGAGTTACCGAGAGGAACATAAGTCAGATCTCGGTTTTCTTCATTATCAAATATGAGTCGATCTTGATCGTCCTTCTCTGCCATCCGATCCGAGGAGCGGAACGACGGCCGGCCTCCACTCCATCTTTCTCATGTAAATGCCGAGAAGGCTGAAAGCACTATGCAGAACAGTCGACTACCGTACGGAGCTTCCACTACCCAATGGGTATTGAGCGAAGGCATCGAGCGACGGCTGGGGACGTCGGCGAGACGACAGCAAGAGCAGTTCGGCCAAGAAGAAAACGTATGCGTTGGGCCCTGTAACGCAATATTGTGTACAGTCTCCCCGCCTAATCCCGACTGTCTAGCTCACCACAGCTGTAGTTTCAGTGTCGTCCATCATATTAGCTGTACGGATGCCTCCAGCCTGAAAGTTGCGAGCACATACTCGATTCAGAGAAATCAGAGCTCCTTGGTGTTGTTCCCCAGAGCCCAGAGCTCATGATTTTTTTCCCCGCCTCGATAAGGCGAGGGTTCGAGTCCGACATCGGATCAGCTGACATTGTCCGCCAGCGTGAATATCCCTCTAGCTCCGGCCGATTCATCCAGCGAATAGATATTCGAGCGAGCGAACGATGAAATCTCTGAACTTAACCCTTCTCGTTCCACGAACAGCCGGTACTGCTGTCTCTGCAGGACGGCCGCGGCAGCAAGAGCAATGTGGAACAGCTGCAGACCACGGCGCGGCACCATAAAGATTTCGGCAGCTGAAGAATTGCCATCAAAGTTCGCCATCACGCCGCTCTGCGTCTGTGGAAAAATGCTCCAACATCTGTTGTGAACTTCAAATTTTATTTCGTTTCGCTCGCTGCCCCGCCTCGACGACGGTTCGCTCAGCCGCGCGGCGACGCTCGTGAGCGCCCCGGAATCAACTAGTGAAAGCGGAATATGTGTCGGGATATCTTCAATAAACGTTCCTGCGGGCCTCGACATTTATGGGCCACAAATTCCCCACGAATCTCTTCGGAGCCCTTCTCCAGGAATTCGTTCCTGTTCTCCGGAGCCCTGCAGAACTGCTCGCTCGTTTCGCGAGCTCACGCGGGCTTCTCTCAGGTCGTCTCGGAAGCTTTTCGAATCTAGTCCTATGAGATGTCACACGGATGCCTTCGGAAGGACTTCTCGGAATTTGGTCCTGAACTCGGCGGGGGACTCTCCTGGAAGGGGTGTTGTGTGTACTTTGCTTTCGGTGAAGCCAAGACGGATCGCTCCGAATGACTGCCGAGGACCTCATCAAGATCCGCGGCAGTTTAACAGCTTTGCCCTCTCGAGTAGACTCGCTCAATGATCGAGAGTACTCACGAGTCGGAGCCCTGTTTCCGACAAATGAAGCTCGGTCGAGCGACTAGGGAATTCCCCGAGTAGAAAGAGAGCGCAGCTGACAGAGTAGTTGTACATATTTCAAGAAGAATACAGGCTCCACAGACGATGTCGTGCCGCTGCCATGCCCGTCCGAATTGTCGATACTATTCTCTCCAAACTCACAACGACTCTTCTCCCGAGCTGCAATTTCCAAGCGAACAGCTCCTCAGCCGAGCGGTCGTTATTAAAAAATTCTTCCACAACGGAAGCTCTATGCTTGTTTGGCGCCGTCATGGTGATAAGTGAAAATGGCATTCATGTCACTTTCTGACGAAATCTCCCCCTTCATCCTTCCCCGTCTCGCGGTTACTCCTCTCGCAAGAGGAGTTATCGCCGTCGCGAATCCTCTCACCCTTCGATCCGTCCTCTCGAGTCAGATCTTGGAGCGTTCTCCCAATACCCCTGAATGTTCTCTTCTTCTCTGAATTTCGGAGTGTTGTCTCGGCGCATCTCGATGAAATGACTTTCGGAGAGCATCGCATCTCGACGACAGCAGAACATTTCGGAATCTTTCCGATCGCAAATAAGAACGAGGCGAAGCGAAGCGAAGAGGAGCCACGACGAAGTAGGCTTCAGCGATGAAGTATCTCACCGATTTGTTGGAACTCAAGTTGATTTAGGTGATAAATTCATAGGGATTTTATTCAATACGATGCTTGAGTGCGGAAAATAATTCATCGAATGTTCATGGGCGAAGTGAGGATCATACAAGACCACCCTAAATCCCGCAGAGTCACGGAGTTTCGAAACTAGTGGCGCCCCCTGGTGAGCGAATAAGCACCTCGCTTTTGGGGGTCCGACCTTTTGAGCACTCGTACCCTTTTCACTCTCTGGCGATCGCTAGCAATCCTTGGCTCGGACTCTCTCGATTCCTCTCCTTCAGACGTTCCTTGTTCGGGTAGGGGCACCATCGATTGTCCCCAAGCTGCAGCCGCTGCCGCAGCGAGTGTTATTCTTGCCTTAGACCACTTTAGAAGGCCCCCGCACTGGAGCTTCTGGGAAGCCGACGCTGTCTACGTCGATTTTTCGTCACGTCTCTTCAAGGTTGACCTGCCCAGCGCCCGAGGTGCAAAGGAAGAAAAGCTACATTGAATCACAATCAGACCCAAATCGTTTTCGGAACAGGTCTGAGGATTCTACATGGAGCGCAGCTTGGAGGTCCTCTCAATAGTCCGATGCCGGAAGTTGATCCCCCTGGAATTAAGGTACCCGGGTATCGCTAACAAGTGATGAGGGAGGACCCGTCGGACTCGCGCATACATCGTTCCCAATTATAATAGCGCGCTGTGATAGCTCTGACAAGGAGGGGGAGGGGGCTCACTCACCCACCTTCGAAGTGCACGGCGAGGTATAAAAAAAAACGTAATAATCCGGTTATAATTCTCTGCAGCGGTGGGATCCGATTTACTGACAAGGGACTCTGACGCGAACTTCCGACGACCCGCTTTCGTTCCTCGCCCCTGGAATCTAGCCGACGACAATGTCTGAGATTCCCTGAACGACCCCAAGAGGAGTCGTTCAGCCCCTGAAGAGCCTCGCCCGGATCTCACTCCGGACACCGGGTTGATGCGCGCCTACCTGATCCGTCTGTGTACATCGACATCTTCGCAGAGATCGGCCGATCGGCTCGGTGTTGACGTAGCCCTCTGATGAAATTCCCGAGGATGTGTCAAAATTTGTTCTAATTGCGGTCGCGCACGCTGAGATTGTCTCCCGCTGTGTGCACATTGTACGTTGGAGATTCCCGCTCACTCTCGGTCAGTGAATCATTCTCCCTGTATGCTCAGCTTGACTCACAGCTGAGCGGTGGGGCGAACATCCGGTAGCGGATGATACGCCGGAAATTGAGCTAGTTCATCACCAGGACGCCCGCCAAGTGCGAACAGTCCTGCGCGGCGGGATTGGCGGTTGACCGGCGCGCGTGCTCGGCCATCATCGACTACATCTGTTTCCTCGTCAAACTCGGGTCGAGTTCGCGCAATCATCAGGAATTCGACGATCTTCCCGCGCATTTCGTTCCGCCTAGAGCAGGTCCTCCGGTCATCGGAGTCGCTCTCGGTCTTCGGCGGAACAAGTTCGACCAAGATCAGAATTCGCAATCTGCCAGAGTCTTGAGCTAGGGCTCCGCATTGTCTTGAAGAACTCCGAAAAATCGAGACTCTGGCCCGGGAAATGAAGAAAGCACATATCATGGCGGAATATGACACGTCATGGGTCTCGAATCCGATGTCGAGACTCCTTGGTTCGAAGGGCGTGATGGAGCCCGAAGACGGATTATTGAGGGTGGAACTTCGTCTACCTCGCGATGCTGTGTCGCTTAATTAGTATTCGACCGATTTGAATAATGAGGACGATTAAGGGCGGTGCTCTGACGTTTCTGCTATCTTTCGGGATATTGGAAGTGGGAGCTGTTCTGTCAATAGTCGTACGCATGAAACAAGGCATCTTCCCGCAGCAAGCTTTACTCCCCCGTTCGTTAGGTAGGTCCCTCTTCGTCGTGACCGAATCCGCCCGAATTATCTTCGGGGAGAACTACTTTTTTCATATTGATGAATTATCTCCAAGTAACCATGATCCGGCCGGGGTTTGTGTTCTTTATTTTCGGCAGAGTAGTTCGGAGAAGACTTCGTTGGTTCAAGCGACCGGCGCTGGCAGCATCGTTGGAAGCTTTGTTGAACGCGATCCCGAGTCATTGATTTGCGGGTCACGCCTGCTCGACTTTCTTCGTCCTTCTCAACTGTCGTCTCGGTGGGAGACGCATGAGCGGACGGAGCTCGACCCCGCAAGAATCCGCCGAGCTACCATTGCTTTCCTTCTTCCGTCACTTGTGCGCAAGTCGGGAACTTTCAGGGGTCGACGATTCGAGAATTCTGGAGCGCTTGCGGCCAAGTATTCCGGACCCCAATTCAAGATATCCGAGATTGAGGCTCTCGATTCGACTCGCTCTGCGGGACAAGGGAGGGTAGGATAAGTTATTTCCGATCTTCTTTACCCATTCCACTGAATCGTGAAGGTGGAAGGACCGAGGAATTATCTCCGCAATTCATTGACCGTACCCGAACAGACTCAGGATTCTTCCCCGTCCCGCCGTACACGAATCGCAATGCTGGTCGGCATATGGAATAGCAGAACGACTGTCGTAGTCAATACCTTGCGAGATAAGTGTGGTGTGCCTTCTCACGCTCGCCTCGACTAATTCCACTCTATGACAAGTTCTCGTCCCTAGGGGATCAGGATGAGCTCTTGGGCGATCATTGTGGTCTGGGCATTGTACGGTACGCACTCTATTGTTGCGTGGATTACATTTTCGGGCTCCCTATCGGCTTCTCCCGGGATGGGGTAGCGTCACACAAATTATCCATCGACTTCCCTCCTAATCGCCCGTCGATGAGTGTGGCTCAGACCCTACCCATCCACAAGTATCGCCAGGAATCTGTGCTTAGTCATGGAAAAAGTGAAGGCAAT